>NC_056737.1:415554082-415841582 GCF_019279795.1 Protopterus annectens | reverse complement strand
GTTTCTAGCATGCAGTTATCTAAAAACTTAGTCAGCTAGAGCCCTTTGGCATTGGCTTTTATTTCAATGAAGTAGATGCCAAACTGTAGAATTCCCAGGACAGAACGCTGGGGGACTGCAGTGTTGACTGGTGTTTTTCTGGAAGTAACTTCCCCTTTTTTGATTTCCTGCATCCTATCTGAAAAAGTATTCAATCCAGCTAGTTTTATTTAGCTTTCTATGCTGCCCATTTGGGTGATTGTGTCATAAGCTTTAACCAGGTCCAGGAGTATGATGTGTACTGTTTTGGCTTCATCCATTGCTTTTGTGAGCTTTTCGAAAAGTGTACCAGGTTGAGAAATCATGATCTGCCTTTGACGAATCCAAACTGAGACAAGTACAATGATTGCAGGTTCCCTATTTCCTTATTGAATAGTTCCATGATAAGTCTTTCAATGGCTTTGCATATGAGGCTGGTCAGAGTTATAGATCTGTGATTTCCTAGGTCTGTGGAAGATCCTCGCTCATGCAGGGGAATTACTCCAGTTCTTCTCTTTTCACTTGGTACAAAACCTGTATGGAGGCCGAGATTGAACAGTGTTGTTAGGGGTGTGGCTAAATCATGCTTCATACTATTTAAAATACATCCAGGAATATTGTTAGGACCTATCGATGCAGTATTTTTAGCTTTTGACTGCACTTTCAGAACTTGGTCTTTTGTGAAAGCTGGAGATGAGCCAGTTTCAGGTATGAGAGACAGAAAGAAGGAATAGAGGAGTAAAGTTGGAGCTAAGTTTATCAGCCACTAGGTCTGTTATATCTTCAGTCTCAGTGTAGGTAACATGGTTCAAGTCAGCACATTCCATTGCTGCTTTGTGCTTTTGAGATTTGGAACATAAATATAAAGTGCCTTGTGATTGTCTTTGGCTTGGGTAGCTATTTTAGTATCAAATTTGGCTTTGGTGGATTTTTTTATTCAACTGAGTTGTTTGTGTTTTTCAATGACAAGGGCTGTACTTGGAGGATTATTTCCCACTTTGGCATCAAGGTAAAGATTGTATACCATAAAACCAATTTTATTTATTTGACACAAAACTTAACATGCAGTTTCTTGTATATTTGTACTCATTTGGTTTGTATTTATTCATGACACTTAACACTTGAATTAATCAGTTGCATTAGTGCTTTAATTCCAGCTGTATGAATGTGTAAATGTCACAGTTACTAAAGGGGTTGATAGAGAAAAAGAGTATGAAAAAACTTTCCATTTACTGTTGATTCTGAATTTTGCCATTTTCAACTGAGACGTTGTAAACCAACAGAGATGACATTATTTCATTTTAAAGGACTTACCTTGCTGTTGGGAGGTTGTTGAAACCTTGTGAAAAAATAGCACCATGTTCAAAATTAATGCTTTTCATATAACATTCCTAGTTAGAGAATTAACTTTTTGATGTCGTAAATGCTTAAACCAATGTTGAGTATAAGATGCTATAGTGCTACTAAGAGGAATAGCACACATTTGATAAACTGCATCACTCTTTGGAAAGAAATTAATTGTGCTACTGATTTTGAAAGATATTAGTCTAGAACTAAATAAAGCAGAAAAACTGTATAAACCAAAAAAGTGCATTGAATCACAGAGACTCTGACAAAGTTTCAAACCTCAGTGTTAAACACTACAAAAAGACTAAAGACATAATGAGCGCTTTCGTTTTAATAATTAAAACTTCCTCATTTAAAAAGTTACAGCCGTGCTTTTTAAAACTGTTTAAAACCATGAGGTCTTACATCACATAACAGCCAAGCCTCCAACATAATTGTACATTTAAAGTGGTTGACATCTTTACAAATACATTGAAAGTTATGTAGGTTCTTAAGACATTTAGTAAAGTGAAAACCAGCTACAAAGTGAAATAAAGGCAGTCATCTCTACAATGCATTAAATTTTAGTAAACAACTTATTGAGATATGATCATTTAACCCTGGGCAACTTAGTGACTTTCGGCTTTTCCCGGTTAGGGGTTGACACAGCGGAACTCTGGTCCGCTCATGATTGGCAGTGGATTTTTACGGTGCCCACTTGCCAGCCCAACTTTCAACGAAGGCATGCCCGTTCATGCTCGCACCTACCTGCATGTCTTTAATGTCACTCAACCGCGGGAAGAACATGCAGACTCCACACAGAAGGCGCTCCAGCCGAGAATCGAATGGGAGAACCTTTTGCTGTGAGGCGACAGCTATTAATCTACAATTATAAAGACTAATATATGAATGTTTTCAGATAAATGGTTGCAGTTTTTTCATGCAACGTCTTTATAATTGTTTCAGTAATGGTATGATGTACACAGCTGTCTGTCAAAACTGTCCAGCCTGTTATATAGGCAAAACAGAAAGTAGACTAAAAGACTTGGTCTACGAGCACATTAATGACATCAAAAATAAGAGAGAGACCAATGCTTTAGCCAAGCATGTCGAGGGGGCACCTTCTCATTCTTTTAAATTTGCTTTAGTTGAAAAGGTGTCGATGGGGGAACGCCGTGGTCCATGGCAATGTTTTTTATAGAGGTGTGAGTTATTCTGGCAACTAAATTTAATGTTAGTAGTTGGTATAGGTAATTGTTGTTCCTAAAGTGCATTTGTGATTAATTCTATTAATCAAGGGCAAATTCATCAAAAATAAAGTTTGCCTGTCTTGCCCAGAAGTGGTGGATCCCCAGAGGATGTTTGCATTAGTAGAGGTGTGCTGAGAGCTCAAAACTCTGGGGTATATTACTTCGATAGGAGGTACATTGAGCATATCAGACTTTCAACAAGTTTGTCCTAAACAAATAAGATGTCACCCATGCATTTTTACAGAAGATGTATGTTTTTGAATTACTTATGCCGGGTGGTATGCTTTAAGGTAGTGTTGTTTTATCTACTTTTCTATTTATTGTAGTCTGCATTTCACTGTTTAATTGGTGTTAAATCACACTGCTGTGCATAGCCAGCATGTAAAGTGGAAAGGGACATATAACCCAGAGGTATAGGATATAGATTCTCTGAACTGGCCGATCTAATGGCATCTGCATAGAGCAGCAGTGACACAGGTTTGATCAGCAGCTGGAATGGAAGTTCTGTGGGATTGAGTGGCTGATGGCTGCCTTACCTTTTCTGGGGGAACGATTTAACAGGATTCCTTGCAGTCATGTCACAGCAGACTAGGCAGAACGTGAGTTGGGAGTGTATGAGTGTAAATGTATGCAGTCATGGTGATGTTGATGTTATGTATATCTAATGCAGGGAGAAGGAGGGAAAGGGTATAACATACAAAAAAATCCTACCCTTGTTTTGTGCTGCTAACAGCTTTCACCCCCCTCAGCATACCTCTCAACTTGGAAACATCAAAAGTCTGGACAAAGGCCCACGTAAAATAGGTACAAATCTGTATGCTGATTAACATAACATTTGCATTCATAATTGTGTAACCCCACCCACTCCAATGGGATTGTGGGATATCAACCTTCAAACGCAAACTGAAGAACAGACAACCAAAATATGGCCCCAGAGACCCAGACCCTGTAGTAAATGGTAGCCATTTTCTTTTAAATGTGTAGCAATGATGTTCACTGGGAAGGAAGAAGATGATGACCCTTAGGATTTTGTTTTCAGAGACCTGCAGTATGTGGGTTTCATGGTAAAAGTAGGGCATTTAATGGTAGACAATATTCTAATCTTAGCAAAAGAATATTATAGCTTGCTAGGACCTCCAAAAGTCATTCTTCATGGCCTACTGATCAGTGGTGTAGCTGCAGTTTGTGCCACCCGGGGCTGTCTTTGTGTTTGCCACCCTTCCCCCCTCACAAAATCATGGTTGAATGGGGCCACCCCATATACAGCCCTCCCCCCTGCAGCCATTCCAATTCCCATTACTTGGCTATTTCGCCCCATTTACCATAAACACTGCAATGTGCATACTGCTTTACATCTACGATGATTTGGATTTCGTTTAAAAGTTTTATTTTACATTTTATAGCACAAACACTAATAGACATCTGCTAAACAAAGCAATGCAGTCTCACAATGAAAATAGACTTAGCATTAAAACTTCTCTTCCCTTGAAACTAACATTCAAAGAAAATACTTCTGGCCAGTGGCAGATAAAGATTAGCTTTGTGCCGTTTTCAAATCATAGGCCCCTTGCACACAGAACATACATGTGTTCTTTGATACACCTTCCTGATTGTATTAAATTATATTCCTTCTGTAATACAGTACAGTTAGAGGGCATTTTAAATGTATTTTGAAAATTTTTCCAGTAAACAATGAAACAAAATGCATGCACCATTAATGACAAAACTGCCCAATTCAGAACATTTCCATCATAAAAGTGTACTCAAACTTCTACAATCCACTAATATCAGTAAGTATGCCCAATCTCTGTAGAAGTAAAAGTCATCTAAATAATTCCACATTAAAATGACATGCAACTAAAGAAGAGGTTGCTGCTAGCAAACAACTTTATATTTGATTGTTTCATCTACAAATACAGTGCTTGTTGCCCTTGAGGAATAAATTGCCTATGTTACATTAAAAAAATGGTAAGCTAGTAATATTGCAATAGGGAATGGATGGCAAACTGATAACAGGTTATTAGTTACTAGTTATCACCGCCAAAGAGGACATTCTCAGGACTGTAGCATACACCCCCTTTAAAAGTACAACACAGTACAGTATCAGCAATGCATCAACATACTGTGGGAGTAAAACCCACAGCCTCCTGCATCAAAAGCAAGTATTCAACCAAATAATGCAAGCAGACTCAGCATAAGCAGCACCTAACTTCTCTTCCCCTGAAGTTGTCAGCTCCCTTGTAAAATCCACTTGACACTGAACTGTATCTCTCAACTTTGCAGCACAAGAAATATGGAAAAATCCAAAATTTATTGGGGGGGGGGGGATAAAAGCCCAACAACCAGGGACACATTTTAAACTTTGCTTGTATAATTTTGGAAAGTTGCTAGAATAAAATATTGTGTTACCACCATGCGTTTCACTGCCAAGTCTTGAACCCAGGACCCTGTGTACTACAGTCAGAGCAACATACCACTATGCCAAATCAGCTGTTTTCTGAAAGATAAGAAGACTGAAACTGAAATGGCTATCATTTAGCGAATTCAGTTCTCACCAAAGTTCTCAACCTCTTAGCACAAAAAACTTGGACAAAGTCAATAACGAGGGAATACAGCCCCAAAAATAGGGACAAATTTCAGATATTGATCTTATAAACTTAGAAAATTGCTAGAATAAAATGTTGTGTGTTACCATGTATTTTCTGAAGAATATGAAGTCTGAAATTCAAATGCCTGCCATTTAGTGAATTCAGTCCTTCATTGGTTTGCCACAAAAATCCAGAAAACCACATATTTTATGAGGAACAGAACAAAAATGTGAGGCAAAAATCTGGACAGTTTTCGCAAGTGGTGGTGGGTAGGGAATTCAGGCTCTCTCTACTTGTACCCAAGATACAAGGTTTGTGCCTGAGTAACAATAGCCACCAGGTATTTTTAACTGGGGCATTTAACACAGACACACACATACAAACACACCCCTTGCAAATAACGAACCCTTATTTGCAGAAACATAAAATAATAAACAAACCCTTCCTTGCAGCAGAAATGACAACAAACCCTTTCTTGCAGCAGCATGAAATAACAAACCCTTTCTTTGCAGCAATATGAAATAATAAACCCTTCCTTGCAGCAGCATGAAATAACGAACCCTTCCTTGCAGCAGCATGAAATAATGAACCCTTCCTTTGCAGCAACATGAAATAATGAAGCCTTCCTTGCAGCAGCATAAAATAACAAACCCTTCCTTGCAGCAGCATGAAATAACGAACCCTTCCTAGCTGCAGCATAAAATAATAAACTCTTCCTTGCAGTGTAATTTGAAAATAAAATAACAAACCCTTCCTTGCAACTTCCCGGAGGTGACAAATTCCCTTCTCAGCTTGTAATTGTTCCTGGTACCACCATTAACCAATAAATAGCCTTGCGGCTTGGCCAGAGCAGCCGGAAATGCTCACGCACATTATATTGAGCCCTCGAGCTCAATTTTGACAGGCTGCCAGGCTGTTCATGAAGCTGACGACATCATGCAAAACAAAATTAAAAAAAAAAAAAAATGGAAGTTAAGGGGTGCCACTCGGAAATTGTGGCAACCCATTATTTGGACCTCAAAACCAGTAAAACCGAGAAATTCAGTACAGTTGAGAGGTATGCCCCTCAGCAGAAATGGCTGTGCAGTTTCTTAACATGTGGTGTTTTACAGAACCTAAGGTTAGTGAGGAGAATGAAAAGGTATGCATTCTGCCTAAGTTTTAGCTTCTCAGCTTGGCCTTATGCATTAGTTTGGCCCTCCATTTAGAACCATTTACTGAATCTTTAACTTCATAGATTCATAGATTACCAGGCTAATAGCTTAAGAGCCCTTAAAAGTCTAGTTAATATAACCAGATTTTACCCAATATATGGCCCCTAAGGGCAAGAAGATGGCATAGATTTGCACCTACCCCATGAGTATCTTGCAGGTTGCCACTGTCCATAAGGGACATAGGCACTACCCCAAGTGTTAATTTGCAATTTTACAGCCATTGATCCAAATTGCATTTGAAGAGAGCCAGGGAAGGGCTCTGTGTTATGTGAATAGGAAGTCTGTTCCAAATATTGGGAATCTTTCCCATATATATCTCTCTAGCGTGTTTTGTTTGACTTGATGACTAAGGTTAGATCCCCTAGATTGGGTGACCATTATGCTATATGACTTGCAGATGTGTAGCAACTCCATCAGAGGTGGATTTGTGAGACTGTTATAGGTCAGGCATAGGTCACCAGTTAATAGTCAGTAGGAGACAGTGTAAAGGGACAGGGCTTCTAGTCTGTCCACATAGTTGTTTACACCCTGTATTTTCTTTGTGAGGAACCTCTGAGGTCACTTCAGCTGTTTAAGTGCCTAGTGAAGTACATGCCAAATGATACATTGTACTTGATTGTTGGTCTAATGAGAGTTGAGGACAGCGGGACTATAATTTTCTTGGATCTGGATGCCATACCTTTACTTGTAAGTTATGCCACATAGAAGGCCTTCCTCACCACTGCGGACACATGGCAGGCAAAGTTCAGGCTACTGTCTATGAGTATACCCAGATCTCTCACCTCTAAGTCTACTCTTAAGGGTGTGTTATTGGTGGTGTAATTTGCAGGAGTATTTGACTTCCCAAAGGGTATGGTAATATATGTTTTCACATTTAGTTTTAAGCTGTGGTTCTGACACCAGTCATTTGTCTGATCTGGACCCCAATGAAGGATATCTACATCATTAGTAGATTCTGTGATTGCCCCCAGCTTGCAATCATTGGCAAACTTTGTTATCCAGAGGCCTTCCATATTAGGTTTGACATCAGAGAAGTATATTCCAAACAGAAGTGGTCCCAGCACTGAGCCCTGTGACATACCACCAGTAACTGTCCCCTTGCTGGATCTGGATTCACCTACTTCAACCACATGTGTCCTGTCCATGAGCCAGTTGGCTATCCGTCTGGTGATGTGGGGATTCATGCCCAGTTTTGTGAATTTATTTATAATACCTGAGTGGGAAATTATGCCAAATGCCATGGGCAAGTCGAGGTAGATGGTATGAACTGCTTTAGCCCCTTCCATGGTCTTCGTGACTTTCTCAGAGAAACCAGCTAGATTCATTAGATATGACTTTCCCTCAACAAAGCTGAATTGGGTTGGGTCCAGTGTTTGGAGGTTTCCTATGTCCTTATTTATCAAGTCCAAGACTAGTCAAACTTATGAGTCTGTAATTTCCTTGGTTAGCAGATGATCCTCCTTTATGCAAAGGGATGACTATTGCTGTCCCCCACTCTATCGGGACAAAGCCAGTCTGGAAGATGTGGTTAAATAGAGATCCTAATGGGTTTTATTAAATTAAATTAAAAAGCTGTTTACGAGGCTATGTGGTATATTGTCAGGCCCCATTGAAGCCCTGTTTTTAGCTTTAGAGAGTGCAGTGGCAACCTGTTTTTGGTGATAATTGGCGGCTCAGTCATAAAGGGTATTTTTGGGGGGAGAACTGGAGGTAATGGGAGATGAAATTTGAGCTGAATTTGTCAGCCAGCAGATTTGCTATGTCTTTTAACTGAGTATAGGTGATGCCATCTACAACCAATTCTGCACAGTGTTGGTTATTGCCCTTAAGACTGTGGACGTAATTGAAACACGCTTTATGGTTATCCTTAGCTTTAGAATCTATTTTCACTTCAAAGTCTGCTTTCAGAGATTTGACTAGTTCTCTGATTTGCCTGTTTAGACTAAAGAGGAACTTATTGCTCTGTTGTGCACATTCCCTCTTATTTCTCGACAGGATTTTCTTTCTCTTGCTGTACAACCTATTAATACCAGTGGTCCACCAGGGTGGCTTTATTTTTGCCTTTTGACCTGAGTTTACTTTGGTCTGGTACTGCTGCTTCTATGCATTTGTATGCCAAAGCAGCATGTGCTGTCAACCAAGTCCTCCCAGGTTGACAAGTATTGGACCCCCTATGGAATGACATCAATAGCTAAGCCAATATTTAAAGTCAATAGTTTTCTGCTGATACTGAGGCATTATCTTTGGAGATAGTAGAATGCTTCTTATTGAAGGCTCATACCTGCCTGTGATGCATATTCTGAGAGCTCAATAATGATTCTCTTCATATAGTCCAAGGAGGTACATCTCAGATCATTCAAGCCCACAAGGATTATGACTGAGCTATTTTGGTACTTGAGGGTAAGTGACATGAGTGGCTTGCATGATCTGGTAAATCCTAGCCCCTGACAGGAAAATAACTGTAACCTTCCCCTTTTCCAGCCTGGTAAGAGGGGCATTAGTGTGTGTCTCACAATGGAGTGTCTTATGAAGAGAATATTGGCTTGCGCGGTGTTTCACCTTATGGGCTTGGTAGTTGAGACACGATGAGCTGTGGCTTTTTGGTGAGATGGGAATTCTCTTTGTTTGTAAGTGGAGTTTCTGAGGACCATGCTTGAGAGGCTTTAGATGTTTTGGTAAGTCACAGGTGTGCACCTCCGCATGTGTGTGTGTGTGTGTGTGTGTGTGTGTGTGTGTGTGTGGTCCTTTGTAGGTCCTGTGAATGATTGTGTGAGTTGCTGACAATCTGTTTGCTGCTTTTTGTGTCTGTGAGAGTCTTGATTCCAATATCAATGTTTAACTACATCTCTCACATACTGTATTTGTCTGTTCGAGAATTAAGTGGTTTTCTGTCTACGTAAGGCAATTCTTACATTGTTTCAGGATACTCACGTTCACCAAGCTCGATGCAGAAATAGTACGAAAGTGCCCATCCATGGTTACAGGTCCTAATATGTACTTGCAGGGGATAGAAGTGGGTGGTGTTTGTAATCGGGTGAGGGAAGGATGCTTACTTCGTGTAATCTGCAGCTAAGCTAAACAGCGATGCTGGTCAGCACTCAAACCAGATGGTGGTTGAGCAGCAGTAGTCCTGGGTGCTGTAATAAAGTAAGGTAGATTTAAACAGTCCTACTAAATGAGTAAATGTTGCTGACCATGCCAACTAGTTGCCCCATAAGTAACGTGGAACTGAGGTAAAGTTCTGAGGTGATTTTTATAGGGAAATTTCAACTTCTGGTAATTGCATGTTTACAAGGCACCAGTAACCGCAGCTGGGTGAAGAGCAGCTTCTTGCAAAAACAAGGCTTATATACAATCAGAAAAAAGCAAGTTATACACTAGCTATGTCCAAAGGCCAATCAGGTAAGCACACAATGAGATTTCCTCCAACAATTCCCAGCTGAGATAGGCGAAAGCAGCTCTCTCCTAACACAAGTGCGGACTTTGACCTTCTTAATGTAAAATGACTGGTTTGGAGCCCAAGTGTTAAGGAACCTCAAACAGATGCCTAATACTAACTAAGAAACACTAGATACAATGTATTTCAGTGCAGAACAGCAGCCCTTACAGCAGTTTAAAAATGCAACTTTAAACTTTAAAGAAGTGCAAAAAAAAAAATAATAATAACTTTCACAGTATAATGAAAATAAGCATTTTTTCCTGATATTTGCATCTGTTCAGGGAACTGGCACAATGAGCAGCTGTGTTTAAATGTGTTGAATTTATACCAGCACTAGAAGTACAGAAATCTGAGTATTGAACCCTCTGGACAATGAAACGACTATGCTTAGAGCCCTTTTGTATGCTTCCTAGCTCAGATAGACAATGTAAACACCTACTGCCACTAGATGAATAATCCCAGTCCTCCTAATGTAAAAGCACAGTAAAAGTGTGTCCAGAGTGAAATGTTACCACAAACAATCTTCAACTTAAGCAAAAGTAAGCGTAATTCAAAGTAACAGCAGTGTACTTTAAACAGCTTATAAAATTGTGATTATTCAATAAAAGTACTTCACTTTCTAGAAATGAACCAAGAGCCTCTCAACTGTGCAGAATTTGTAAAGGCACTAAAAATAAGGTAAATTAATTAATAAGTCCCCCCCCCCCAGGAAATAAAATAACTACATGCAGGAATCTGTAGTGTACTTCCCCAACCTATACAGACCAGGCTATCACCCACTGCCACAAGATAGAAAATCCACTGTCGTGTTCATGTAAAAACACAGAAAAAAGTTTGCTAGAGTGCAAAAATACACTGCTTTATCCAGCAACTATTTAGGTAATGAATTCAGAGCAAGTAAATCAGTAGAACAGACAATGAGAGGCAAACCACATTTTTTTTTCAAAATAAGCACAAGGAAATGCAGATAAAAAATTAAATATTTAAACAGCAGTGTAGAAAGGGAGGAACTTATAAAGCTCCATTTACAGTAAGGGTGGGTAGCTTTAAGTCACCAAGTTTAACAAGCAGATCAAGAATTGAGAGGGTGGGCGGGAAAAATAAGCATCAGGCGGTTGCCACCGATGCTTATAGTTTTTACAGGCCTTGAGTCTTACAAGAAAAGACAAAGACACAGATACTCTGTGTATTTAAGTATCAGTCATGAAACAAATTAGCCAGTGTCTATCTGCCACATAGGGAAAAAAAACACCAGGCCAAGAAGATTTTTTAAAACAGAAAAAAAAACAGGTAAAACAGAAAGAAGCTCTATCAATTTAAGCAACTCACAGACAAAAATAGATTTACTTTCCTCACTCATCAGGCAGTCACCCGCAGTGCTTGCAGTTTTTTCAGGCTTTGAGTCTGATCAGAAAAGACAAATACACAGCTTTATTTGAGTACTTGAGCCCAAGCATTGAAAAAGCCAAAGCAGATGTAATGATGCAGTAGTAAAGCTAATGTTAAAAATCTCAAAGGCAAAAACATCTGGTGGAAATTTCTTTAAAAATAAGGAAGTTAGTTGCAAAATATTTTGTTAGTGAATCAGTCAGAGCTCATATTACAACATGAATTACATGGATATTTATGTCAATGGAATTTGAATGACTATCAAATTTGTTTATCTTTTGCTGACTGGATTAGTTGCAGTAGGCTAGGGAGTCTATTTACAGGGGAAACTCAAGGTGGCATTTATACCACTAAAGGAAATTTGGGCAAGGCATCAGGGAAGTTCCCCTAATCTTTTTGATAAGTGTTGTTAGATCTTTGACCAACTACCCCCAACTCCATTAGATGCGATCTTTGTTTAATGTCTCACACAAAGGATGACAGACTCAGAAGTGCAGTACCCCCTTATGCCTCACTGCAGTGTCAGCAATCAAATCACCTGTGGGAATTGAACCCACAGCCTTCTGGTCTTCCAGCTCCAAAGGCGAGCATGCTATTTGTTGCACACTGACATGTCGCATCCATATCTATGTAGATCCAAAGCTGTCTGGAGATAAGAAACTATTAGTGTCAATATGCAACTGTATTCTAACAGTTCACAACTGGGCATTTTTATTTGTTTTAATCTGATGCTGTGGGAATAGTTCCTTCTGTTACTGTCCTGCAGTAGAAGCAATAAAACAGGCTTTGTTGCGGTTTGTCAAATAAATGACATGAATTGCATGATCTTTTGGTATGTGTGGGCAGAATGCTGGCTCTGTGGTTAAGATCTCTGCCTTACAGCTTTGGTGTCCTTGGTTCAGTCTTGATCGATGGTCATTTTGTGGAGTATGCATGTTCTCCTTATGTCTCCATTTCCTCCATATTTTCAGGCAGGGTTTAGAGTGTTGAGCCCCCCACCCCCACCTCCCCAGTACATGACCACTTGCACTGTTTTTTATAGTAAATCTCAGCCCATGTTGAGTATTTTATAGTGGTTAAGTATGCAATTTATATGAGTCGCTTGTATGTGGTTGTTTGAGAAAGGCTGAGTTAATGGTGGAATTACTAGAGCCATTAACCTTGTGGATGTGTAGAAGTTTTGTTTTTTTCACTACCTTAGTAGTAGTGCTTGTCTACAGAGCACCATCTTTGTACGATATTTTCTTAAACATATTTGTTTTGGGTTGTAGTTGTATAGGTACTTACTAGGCTTTTGATCTAGCAGCATTACATTACATCCAAGTGACATCTCCAGGTGCATCTGCAGTTAGCTCCTACTGATGCCTCTAGGCATCAAATATTGCTAGTTCATATTTGCATCAATAATTCCAAAACCATGTTATGTACAAGGTTTTAAAATAATTCATCTTAAAGCTTATATGATAGCAAACTCAACTGCATTAATATTGGACCTCTGTCTAGTGCAGGTAAAGATATGTTAACTGTTGTTTTTATGATATTAATTTATATAGATATAGTTTTCACATTTTTCTAAGTATCTCAACAACAAAGTAACAGACAGAACTTCTTAGTCTCATATTAAAGCTGTCAGTTAGATGAATAAAATGCTGCTGACAGTATGTGTGTAACTTGAATTGTTGCTGAGATATTTAATGTAAGTTGTTTACAAAATATTACAAATGTAACAGTTACCGTGTTTACTGTGACTTATAAAATTCAATTCAAGACCTAGAACGTAAAGAATGCTACCACTATAAAAATAGTTTGTGCTTTCATAGCCCCTGTGGTTCCAGAGATATGAACATTTGTTTGAAATATGAGGACATAATTTGATTCTGTCAAAAGGCATAAGCTCCGCCCACTGGAAGTTGCAGTGTAAACTTCCTGAGCTCCATTGGAATGAATGAGTTAAGAAGACTAGTATTACATTCTCTTGGTAGTTTTTGAACCTTATAGTTTGCATACAAATAACCCAGAGAGGGTCCAAGCAAGGATATGTTGGATATATTTAATATATATTTAAATATATATATTTGGATATATATATATAAGGATATATTTGCATGTTTTCCCTGTTCATGAGTGACAGAGGTTCTAATCCTGGGGTGAATTTGCAGTTAACATCCATCCATCCAAAATATATCAGAATAGAGTGAGAGAAGTACTTTTATATGCAGTGGAGGATGGTTCCATAGAAGCAGTATTATTTGTGGTATGTACCTGTCCTCCAACATGTTCTACTTATTTTGCAAAAGAGATTATGATCCCTTGAGTGGGTGTTTATGATACCACTGGACTTATGAATGTATAATCAGTCTGATAGAACAGTGTTTGTTGAAGCTCTATACATAGGGCATCTCTCAGTAGCCTGTATAATACTGATAAGAAGGGCAAGGTTTTGACACAGTCTGCATGTTTTTTACGACTTAGGCCCTTGACTTTTTAGTGAGAAAGATTGTGATAGTTCCAGTTGTGCCAAATGATTGGGCAGGTAAATACCCAAAAGATTAATATAGTTAATGACTGGCCTAATGATTGCTGAATACAGTGGAACGGATTACATATCTGGATCTGGACACAATACCTTTAGATATAAGCAGTGTGATGAAAGAGGACTTCCTTACAATAGTGGATACATGGTGATCAAAGAACATTTCATTGTAGAAGTAAGCTCTCAGATCCACAACTGTTGAATAAATATTTAGCGGTGTGTTGTCATGATAGTTATAAGGGGAGTGATGGTTGCTGAAGTATATGATTATACACTTCTTGGCATTTAAATATAATCCATGGTTTTAACACCAGCTATTTGTTTGGGATAGGTCCTCTTGGAGGATCTTGGTGTCCTTTGGGGAGTTTAGGATGGCATCAAGTTTGCAGTCATCTGCTAACTTATTCACAAACATTTAATTTAGCTACAACCACTGAGAAGTAAATGCCAAAGAGGAGTGGCCTTAGGACTGAATACTGGGGTACACCGTTAGTGACAGATCTTTTGAAAGAAGCAGAGTACCCACTCTGACTTCCTGGGTTTTTTTTGTAAGGCAGTTTGCTATCCAGCAAGTTGTATAGAGATCAACATTTAGCTGGGAGAGTTTATCTGTGATGCCCGAGTGTAGGATTATGTTGAAAGCCTTTGCAAATTGTAGGCATGCAGTGTGCACTGTTTTGTTTTCATCCATTGTTTCAGTAACTTTACTGAAAAGTCAACTAGATAAATTAGGCAGGACGTGCCCTTGATGAATCTGAACTGGGCTGAATCATGAAACATAAGTCCATGGGTTACCTGCATTCTTATTTATTATTTCCATAATGAACCTTTCAGTAGCCTTACAGATAGGACAGGTCAGGCTTTTGGGTCTGTAATTTCCTGGTTCCATCGAAGTCCCACATTTATGCAGTGGAATGACTGTTGCTGTCCTCCATTCTTCTGGCATGAAGCCTGCTTTGAGGCTGATATTCAATATTTTCTGAAGAGGATCAGACAAGCTTGGTATGTTATCTGGCACCACAGTTGGGCTTAGGTAGTACTTCAAGAACTTGTTGGGAGATTTGAGGGGTGATTTAGGTGTTGATATGTGATCTGAGTGTGTTGGAGGGGAGAGGGTTTTGAAGTTTGAGATAAATTTATCTGCTAGTAGATTGGCTATGTCCTCTGGGTTAGAGTATGCAGTATCATTTACTATTGACTCTGCACAGTGGTGGGCATTGTTTCTGAGATTTCTGACATAATTATGGAAGGCTTTATGGCTATCCTTCACCTGGGTGTCTGTTACCGCATATTTGGCTTTGGTTGATTTGATCAAGGTCCAGAGTTCCTTGTTTAGTTGAGCAAGAATGTTTTTTGAATCTTGAGAGTTAGATTTATTTTTGTGTGCAATGATTTTTTTCTTTTGAGTATAGACCCTGCTTAAATCACCATGTACGTTTATTTTTAAATTTGGCATTATATTTATTTGAGAGGGGGATCAGCTGCATCTATGCATTTGTTTGCATATGCATAGAATTTGGCAGTGAAAGATTAGCAGTGGGGTCACCAAAATAGAAGGGACTTTCACATTTATCAAGGTTATCACTCAGTTTTAGTAGATTAGCCTTCACATTGTCTCTGAATACCCATGCTTGAGGCTTAAAGCTTATGGTGAATGTAATTGAATTGTGGTCTGATTTGACCAGGATTGTATTTCTGTTGGCTGGGGTGCTGATTAACTGGTCCAGGGAGTTTGTATTGATGACGTTTGAAGATGGATACAGTTTATGGAAAGGTATATGGAGTTCTATAGAGTTATAGTTAGTTGTAACATAACTGTGCTGTGTAGTTTGCAGAGAGTATTGTACCTACAGTAGCTTTTTTAAGCTGTTTTTAAGCAGGGGAAATGTTGAATGTTACGATTTTGCAGATGACATTAAAAAGGTTAATGAAGTAGTTTTTAAGTATTGGTGATGTTTAAAACTGGAGCCAGAGATACCAAGGTGAATAATGAGAGTACCTTTGTTTAGCCACTTAATGGGTAGGAACTTAAAAGACTGTCTGTATAAACATAAAAAATAGATCCCTTGACAGGATTAATAGGTTGATACCATGTGCAACTAAAATGTAATGGACACCATACAGTACAAATGTAGTATAATTTATGCAAGGAGGATGTCAAGATAATTTGGTGGGTGGTGAGTACTTCAGAACAGTAATTGGTTTACAGTAAGGTAGCACAGTATACAAATCCACAAACACTTGAATAACAGAAAAGGCCACGCAGCAGCAAGGACTCGTTCTCCAAAATTTATTCTTAGCGCTTTCGTCTCAGACAATGACAAGACTTCATCAGATAAAAGTATAAACTCAAATGAACTTTAAATATGCAGATGACATCAGCATCTCATTGCATATTTAAAGAGAAACGTACACAATTACTCTAAAATACATGTTGTGACATAACATAAAAAAACTTATAAACAATTCAAATAGAAAAAAGAAAGTAAATAACTAACAACAGTAACTGTTGAATTTATCTGCATTCTGCTTTCAGTTTTAAAATACATCCAATGGATGCCATCTCATTCAACCCAAGCAGACCTACTGCTCTCAAATGAAAATCCAGTACAACTCCCTTTGCTCAAGAAAAAGTTGCCATGGTCCACCCCTAGGGTTATGTTTAACTTCTTAAATTTCCACAAACTTAAATTGATGCTCAGGGAAATCCAATAAGTGCCGAAAAAGGGCATTTGTCATTTTTTTCTTATTTATTTCATAAATGTGTTCATAAGTACGATTCTTTTTAATTTGCGCTCAGTCTTTCTGACATAAAATACCAAGCAGCATTGACACAATGCCCCACATACTACTCCTAAGCTGTTACAATTATACTTCCCTTTAATATTCAGCTGGTAGCCGTTAATATCGAAAAGTTCCCCAATGTTAATATAGGGACAAAAATGACAACACCCACATTTGGACATCTGCCAAAGTTTTTTGTCTTTAAAATTGTGTGAGCAAAGTGGCCTCTACATAAGATTCTTCACATTATTACCCCTCTTGTATGCAACCACCGTCTTAGAGCCTGTTTTTTTCCTTTACCACATGGTTGTCCATAAGCACAGATCAGTTTTTAAAAATAACATCCCTCACCTGTTTGAAGTCCACAGTAAATCTCGTAATAAAGGCCAACCTAAAATTAACATCAGGATTTTGTTGTACAGTCAGGTTACTTTCATGGACCACATTAGCATGCTCAGTAAAATTGTGAAAATCATCAGCTTCCAAGCTCATTAAAATAGGAACATAGACCCCCCTCCCCCACTTTTATCACTTCCATTTTAATCTCCCTCACAAATTCTTTAGGGTAGTCTCTTTTAAGAAACATCAATTCCAGTAAGGCACATTCATTCATAAAATTATCAAATAATGATACCATCCTGGCAGCCCTGACGAATTGTCCTTTGACAATTGTTTTCTTTTGGGACAAGGGATGTGAACTATTAAAATGCAAGAATGAATTAGAGTATGTGGGCTTCCTGTAAATGGTAGAAACATATCTACCATTACCCACATATTTTAAAAAATTTATATCCAAGTAACTAATACATTCCTCATTTAACACGTGTAAATTTCAAAAACTCAGTAGTATTATTAATATATTCCAAGAATAATTCAACATCACTCTTCACACTCTTCCAAATGATGAACAGATTATTCAGGTATCTCAAATTCTGGAAAAGAGCATGTCCAAACAAAAACCTACGTTCCCATTCACACATAACAATATTGGCATATAGGGGCCCACATGCTGCCCCCATTGCTACACCTCTTCGTTGTAGAAGTATTTGTTCATCAAAGAAGATGTAATTGTTAGTCAATACTAATTCCATAATTTGTACATATAAGTTGATGTCATTTTGTAATAAGTCCTTCCTAAACAAATATTCTTCAAAGCAATTCAAACCCACATCATGGGGTATAGATGAAAATGGATCCTTGACATCAATAGTTAAAAAGAACAATGTTGAATCAAAATCTGTCGAGTTACATTTGCACAGAAAGTCCCATGAGTCAATGCATAAAAGGTGTTCATTTTTCAAGAGGTCCTTTAATTTTATATCTAGGAATTAGGCAAAGATAGAAGTAATAGAATTGCGAGTGTCCACTATGGGATGCATGGGGGGGCGGTGTCCATTAAGTCCTTATGTAGTTTGGGGAAACCGAACATAGTCGGTATAACTGGAGAATTCACTTTCAAGTATTTAAAGTTAGAAAAAAAGAAATGCATGATTCCAAAAGCATATAACAATTGTCGAGATCTCAGCATATGCAATGTTAAGTTCATTTAAGAAAACTTGGTTATAGGCATCACTAAAGAGAATAGAATATATCCTATTAACATACTCTTTTAAGTCCATAATTACACCCCCACCCTTATCAAGCTGCATAATCTGTGTTTTCATTTGCCACAAGTCCCTAAGCAATTCCCCTTCTTTATAACTTAAATTGCTAACTACATTTGTTCTACCTCTTGTCACATACCTTAAATCAACTTAACATCATTTTACAAACAGCAAAAGGGTGGGATGAAATGGAGGGTTACAAACAGTAGGCACCCAAAGTTCATTTCTGCCATGTTCACAATTGTTATTCAACATAATTTTAAAGTTCATCTTCCTAACAAACAATTTTAAATCTAACAGAACATTAGCAATGTCCATTCTTGCTCCTGGTACAAACATAACCCCCTTTGCAAACAAGTTAGCCACATTAGAATCAAAGGCATGAGAACTGTAATTAAAAACTTTGAAATCCCAAGTACTATTCAGTATAATATTCGCTACGTTAGAAAATGTCTGTGTATTTACTAAGTACACACAGCCTCTGTTGAAAATTCTGACTCCACCTGTTGTTCTAACATGGAAACCTGTGTTGTTGACAAGCCAGGAAGTTCCAGTGATTGTTCTGGTGTTTGTAAGGGCAGCCATAACTCAATACTCTCTTCTTTATCAGAACTCACGACCTTTGGCAAGAGTTCCGATTCCATCCATTGTTCTGAGGTGGAAAAGAGGGTTGTTGCCGAGCTGGGAGGTTCCGGTAACTGTTCTGGTACTTCTGAGGGTGACAATGATTCAGTTCTCTATCCTTTATCCTTTCTGACTGCCGAAGCATTGATTGATCTAAAGGGGCATTCACTTCCTGGTTGATCTAAAGGGGCATTCACTTCCTATTCAGCCCCTTCATCCATATTTCTGAATTCAGTGCTAGGGTGTTCATTGGCCAATAGTTCACACTGACTCTCCCATGACTGAGAAGGTGATGGTAAAGGGGATGCATTCTTAGATGAATATTCATGCTGGTCCCTTTCTAGTTTTTTCAATTTGTGAATTTTTATATTGTTTACATGATTATCAATGCTTTTAAAAGCGTGATGGTATTCAACCTGATATTGTTCAAAAAGAAGGTCAGTAGTGATAACTGTATCCAATTCCTTCACTTCTTTAATTAACTCCAATACTAATTTGGTGTTATGTTTCATGAGCATCCTCATGTACTCGCACCTATGATGGTCAAACAGCGATAACAGTTCTTGGTGTAGTGGTGATTCCCTAATAATACCTGTAGGGAATTTCCACATTCGCAGACCCTTGGGAACTAGGTTACATTTAATACATTTTAATAAGTAAGCATTCTCAGCCTGTAATTTACGAACTTTTAAAAGTTTTTGGGAGTTTAAGTCTAAACTGTTTTCAAAGTTCTACTCACTTGTGGAACCCCACACAGAGAAAAAATAATACCTTGTTGAAGCCATTCATTCAAGTTAGAACTGCCAGGCACCAAATTACCAGTGGATATAGTCCAAACAGCCCCATCACCCTGTCCAGGGGCTAATGAACTTGCTGAACTGATTTCATTCCTGTACGGCTGGTCAGGTACAGAATTAAACCTCAAACCAGCCAACGTATGCTGTTGCACTTCTGCAACCAACAAATCCACTTTCTGAGTTAGTTGTTGAATCAGCAATGTTACGTCACCTGGTGTCCTGTTTATGGTAGTAGACTCAGTTTCAAGAAAAAGTGTAGGCGTAGGAGAAAGTCGTCCTGAAGCCATCCGTGTCAGCAAACGACAAACCACAACATAAAAATCCACAAACACTTGAATAACAGAAAAGGCCACACAGCAGCAAGGACTTGTTCTCCAAAATTTATTCTTGGCGCTTTAGTCTCAGACAATGACAAGACTTCATTTGATAAAGATATAAACTCAAATGAACTTTAAATACCCATGAAGGTAGCACAGTGGCAGAGCACATCAGCAGGTCTGTCTCTAAGCTTTTATTAATCTTCACACGTATGTAGCTTATTAATGCCATTTAATGATACATCAGTTTTTGATATCAGAACTGGCCAGTTTCTAGTAAAGGGAACTGAGAGCTTTTGAATGCATTGGATGTGGTCTTAATGATGGGTTCTAGCTGGAACTATAAGAGTAACATAATTTAATGATGAAATGACTGCATCTAGGTCGTTTCATATGTATATATCACTATAAGTATGTGATATTGTAGTACATTGTTTACAAAATGACAAATGATGGCTGATTGGTTTGAAAGCTTCTGGATACAAATTATATTACCTCTTGTAAAGTGCAAAAAAACTGACAAAAATACAGAATCTCCACAGGAACCATGATAAACTAGATAGCCACAACTACATGTGGTGCAAAGGAACGCAACAGAAACTCTAAATATTGACTGAACGCTTATGATTATTTACAGTAAAAATACATTCAGTTAAGCGCTTTCATTCCACATAACAATGAATAAAACAGAACTTTATCAGAACTAATGATGAAAAACAATTAAGACCTTATGTACCCCAATTAAAATTGATTAATAAAATTCATCTGATTGTTGTCCATATTAATTAATTATTAACCTAATTCACCCAACACTACAAGCTATTAAAGGAACATCATAGTATTACACTTATATTCCAAACTAGACTAGTCTTAAACATTATATTGTTTTAATTTAAGCACTGGGCTACTAGAACATGCTTCATTTAATCCAGGAGACGTGGCATTTAACCTCAACTGCCACACTAATTCACTTTTGCGCAAATGAATGTTGGTATAAAAACCTTTTGAGTCTTTTATAATTTGCTGAATAACAACAAATCAAAATTTATGCCCGTCATTGACCTGTGTCTGCTAAGTGCATTCATAGATTTACAATATTTGATATCCAGCAAGTGTTCATATATTCTCTCTTTGAATTTCCTTAAGGTCTTTCCTATATAGAATGCTGAACACGTATCAAAGCATGCTAAATATACAACTTGCTTGGAATTACAAAATGATCAGTTTTCTTAACATAAGGGCATTGGCTGCAGCTGCCGCACTTAAACACTCCTGCCCTCATGACACTATTAATACTTTTGTCGTGTATCATATTCTTATTTCTTTCCAACATATTTGCTCTTTCCTATATACAATAGATGGTTATTCCCCACTTTCCTTAATATTAATTCATCCATTAAAAAAAAAATTCTTAATTATTTATGTGTTAATTAATTCATTGGGTGTTGGGTCTTCTGGGTATTTAAGCTGACTGTTAAGTGTGTTTTGATATTCGGAAGAAGTCCAACCATTTGGCGGATGAAAGTGCTCAATACATTAAACATGCTTGGCTCAATTTCTACAGTTGCCTTTTTTGTTTTACTATATGTATAGGTAAACTTCAAAAAACTCGCTGAATTATTAATGATTTGTATAAATCCATCTAATTTATCATTGGAAGCTCTCTACAGGACAAAATTATTATCCAGAAAAGCGTGTGTAAAAAAACCCAAGGATCCTGATATCCACTGCCAAATAGTCTTTCTTCCACTTAGCCATTTCTAAGTTGGCAAAAGATGGGGGGTGCATACGGCACCTATAGCTATCCCTGTGACTTATAAAAATAATTGTTGATTCGGACAGTCTCCATAAGTGCAGTAGCAAGAATTACTTTATCCATTTCCAAGTCTCCTAATGCCAATAATCTTCAAACCATCTAAGACTAGTATTATGCGGAATGACTGAATATAAAATCTGTACATCCACTGTTACAAAAATACATTTTTCTATGAATGCAGTCTCACCTATACATCTCAGAAATTGCCACAAATCCATATAAATATACTTCAGTTTAGCTAGACTACCTTTTAACATATTGTCTAGGTGCTTAGCTATGAAAAAAAATATTTGACTAGTCTAGTTTGGCAAAAAAGTGTAACAGTATGATGTACCTTTAATAGTTAGTAGTGTTGGGTGAATTAGGGTAATAATATGGGCAACAGTCATTGGATGAATTGTATTAATACGTTTTAATTAGGGTATATAATGTCTTAATTGTATTTTATCATTAGTTCTGACGAAGTTCCGTTTTATTCATTATGTGGAACGAAAGCACTTAACTGAGTGTATTTTTTTTTTTTTCATTTTAAATATCCTTTAAAAGTGTTGGGTCAATAATTGGAGTTTCTGCTGTGTTCCTTTGCACCACAGGTAGTTGAAGTACAAAAAACTGAACATTCTTTATATTTTGATTTTTTTTTGTGTGTGTGATGACTCATTTATGCATTGTTTTGCATATTTTGTACTTTAATGCATTGTTACACATAAGGCCCCATTTCTGTTTTGTTGCTGCAGCATTAAAGGCGGGGCAGCCTGTTCTACACTGTAACTGTGACATTAGTCTCGACCCCTTCTATTACTTGACCAATGTCCTCAGTTCCACTCTGCATGCAGTTTTTTGCAGCATCACTGCAGTCACTTTTACTGTGTAGATAGAGTGGGGTGATCATATCCACAGGTTTTATAGAGCTGCAGTGAGTATTAAGATAAATAAAATAACTTGTGACAGACACCCAGTTCCCTGAAGAGTACTAACAAAAACAATATGCCACCCACTGTGTTATTCTGAGGATAAGTGCAAAGGTGATTGAAGTCTGATAAGTAGGTGAGAAAATTATAAATGATGTGCAGGACAAGACAATAGAGCCAAAGACAGAGAGAGATGCGACAGATCTCCAGATAAATTACTGGCCATTAACAGCCATTGGGGGCATAAGACTTAGATGAATACTATTAAGGACAGCAAAAGATTCAGAACAGATCCAGGATGGAATACATGGTCAGGCTATGGAAAAAGGAGGAGTAGGCCATAGTGGGAGGGAGACTGACAGCAGGCGATCATCAGGAGATATAATACATTGTAGAACTCCCCGATTATAGTCCATCATTAGACTGCATAGCAGAGAAAATGGAGCTTGGAAAGACTATTAATGCTTGTATACAAGAATATTTAAGGAAGCCATTTACGTACGAATTTACACATTGCTAAGTCAGAAGACTATTTGCTATATTATTGTATATTAGAAAGCAAAAAATACCAACATGATGCTCTGGCTTTAATGTTAAGTGTACTGCACTACATAAGAGGACGAAGAAGTTTGATTGTGACGACAGATAGTGATATGCTCAGGAAACTACTTCATATTGCTGAATATTGTGTTCAGAGGAATCAGTCTGCTTAATGTTTACTAAGTTTTTTGTCATAATCTTGAAAATCAAAGTCTTGAGATGGTAATATCAAAAGACCATGGTGAAGAGCACAGTATCAAACTTCTGGACTTTGCCCCCTACAAGACCCATGTTCCCACATGTCCCTAGGTCCACACCCCTGCAGGACCCACTTTAGCACTCGTTCCTGGGTCCACACCCCTGCAGAACTCATGTTAGCACTCTTCCCTTTTCACACATGTGGAGGGATTCATTATTTGAAATTTTTAACATTGTGGTCTTCAGCATTTTGGTCTTTCAATATTATGGTCTTCAGACTTTATTTCAAAATTGTGATAGTAAACTGTTTACTGTTGTCATTTTGTTTGCTAATATTTTTGTGTTGATTTCAGTTTGCTAAAAATGCACTCTGTTTTCTCTCCATCACTAACTCCCTCTGAGGTCAAAAAATCAATACAGCTGCCATGGAAAAGACTGCATACTGAAGGAAAATGATGAAATAATCTTGCCATCTATAACTTCAGGCCTGCATTTCCGTTTGCATTGCCTTTATATGTGCTTTCTTTCTCCTCTTCCCTCTCTGGTTTTTACCTAACTCCCTGAACTTTATGTTCTTCTTAGTAATACAAAACTGTAAAACAGAATAATTTCAGTTTCACAGATTCGTAAAGATGTAGTACCTGTGCTACCTGGATTACACTTGTAAATCAAGTGAAGAAAACATTCCTCTTATTTCAAGGTCTGTACATCACAGTAATCATTATTTGTACTTTCAAACATAAAAACCTCACAGTAACAAGTCTAAACAGCTGGGTACCCACACTAAAGAAATGGCAACTAAAAGAAAAAAAAATTCAGTCAGACTAGTGGTGATGTCCTTTGAAAAAGTAACAAGGATTTACAACAAAACTAGACCTGCTAATAATGAAGAACTCATATTTACTGGGATATACCACTTCTGAAAGACTATGGTTGTAAGGATTCTATTTATAAATGTGGTGTAGGCCTGATCAAACCCTCAGTAAAATGGTAGCCCTGTGCATTACAAGACATTATTACCAGGTTTTGGCTCATGATACCTCTTTGTGTTCTTGAGGTGGGTTTTAAGAACCTCCCCAAAGAAACAAAGCTCTCAGGCTGTATAGATTAAAGTTCATTTCTCAAGCAAGCAAGAAACTGGTTATGAGTGCTGACGTAGCCTTAATCATCTATATGTTTTGTTTAAACTCCAAATGTCATGTAGGGTATTTACTTGTATGTTGATGTTGTTTGCTGTCTACAGTTTTGGGAAAGATCTATTTTTTCATTAGGTCCTTTTTCCCTTTAGACCTGCTGACTATCAGTCTCTTTCTGTCTATCGATCTTGAGCCCACTCATTCCCTTGCCACATGGGGAGTCCTGAGTTTGAGGGTAAGAGATGACTACAGGGGATGTCATTTAAGCTGCCACAGAGGTGATTCGTGTCCTCACCAGCTTCCACAGATGCTGACAATGAAGATATTTCTATTTTCGGCTGTAACCCCCACCCCCTGGTGGTTGACTTGAGTATCTGTGTCACTGCAGGGACCTGCTGTGCTTTCCCCTTGTGTTTGCATGGTCCCAGACACTTGCTAATGAGATGTGACATCCCTGTCTTGAAATGGCTTTGGTCTCTACTGTGCCACTAAAACTAAAGTGGCTCCACATGCTGGCTACAGAATGCAGTCCATGACCAAAATCACCATCTCTCCTGCCAGGACATGAAGGCTGGCATCAGTTGCCTCTTCAGCACTTGAGCTGCTGTTTGAACTCAGGGTAACAGTCAGGATGTTATCCTTCTACACCATGGAGCCAGTACTGCAAAGATATCTTTTAGCACATATGCAAAGCACTGAAGACAAGTCATTATTTTCACGATTTAGAACTTCATGAATATTTAGTTCAGAGTTATTTTTTCCAGGGTTTTTGCAGAAAAAGTGAATGACTTTACTACACAAAAATACTACCAGGAGAATTTACCTTAAAAGCTGTAGCGCAACTGAATGAGGTGATGAGAAGACGGCACCTGTAGTAGGTGTTTTCCTCTTCTGTCAATTAAGTCACACATGCACTGTAGGAAACCAGTGAGTCTACAGCTGTTGGTTATAGATTCCTGACATATGAATGTTACTTTACTGTGTGAGCTGTATGTTTTGTACCTGTCAACTTTTGCCACTACTAATAGTGGCCACGTTCTGCAAGGCAGCAAGTGCATTAATTGTTGATTATTTATGTCCAGATCTTTAAGCCATGGCTGCACTTTAAGAAATATTTGACTAATCCCACTCATTTATCTGATATGTTATCATTCAAGCACCTGCTACAGTCATTCACTCTTAGCTGCCAACATTTTAATGTAATGGACACTCAGCCAGCATATGACTAGTGACATGTTGCTTGTAAGAAGACCGACCAATCCTAGATTTATTAATGAAGGAGGTTTGACATATTTCACAGCCATGGTTTATAAAACCCAAGTTACTCTAAGCTGAGAGGATTTATTGATGTGCTGACAGTAACACTGGACTAATAAAGAGACTCTTCATTTTGTGTCATGTAGGGTTCCTTCTACTTAACTTGGATTTCTGCAGTACATTAGCGTAAGTACGCCATGAATACGTATCAAAAGCCTGTCTTAAAATAATAACATGATCCGATTGATGTACCTTGATCTTTCATTATGCTATGCTTTAATCCACGTTACAATTAAAGTGTCAGCTGCTTCACTTACTGTTGTAGTTACATGCTTGCTTATAGAGGATAGCTTACGTAGAGCATGATCCTTCACAGTGCTTTCCATTTCCCCAAACTGCACTTTTGTTCATATAACAACACATGTTGTGGATACAGGATGTAATGTGGCAGGGAAGTAAATATTGTGGGAAGAAATAGCCAGGGAATTGCTATGGCTAGGCTTGTATAGGCCCTAGGGCCGATAGCCTAGTACCAACCTATGAACCTATATAAGCTGACATTCCAGCCATATTAAAACCAACGTGCTATACCCTCTATACCTTCCACAACTTGGATGTTTTTAATAGTTATTGTTGAGATGCACAGTGCAGTGTATGCAGTTACAGGAGGCCTTTGGTAGGAAACACTTTCCCTTTGCTAAAGTTAAGGAGCTGACTTTACCATTTCCACTCTACCCAAGTAGAGGTCTTACACCCTATCATGCCTTGGCTAATACAGAGAACAAACACAGCTATAGCAAACTTACAGCCACCTTCTCCAGAGCTCTTCTTTATACGCATCCCCTTTCAGCCTCCTTCCTCTACTTTTTAGACATATTTCACTCTACTAAAACTTTCCTCACACATTTCAACTCTCGTCCTTCTAAGCTCACCACATCTATTCTGTCCCTCCTCACCTATTCCATCCAGACTCCCTTCCCCTACTACACTCCTTTTCGTCATGTACATATTCAATCTAAAATGGTGATCCTTTACTGGTTTCATTGTGTAGTACAGTATTACATAGTATAAAATTCTGTTCCTTTACTAGATTTTATAATGCAGTACAATGTTCACTGCGCAACATAAACACCTTGTCTAATCTATGTACTCCTACTGTAAGAGGTATAGCAACCTCTTGCCCAACCATGCAGAGATTAATCCTACAACTGTTTTTGTAACTTTGATTGTATTACTGTTTTCTTTGTTTAACTTATTGCCTAATCAGCTTCTTATATTAACTTGTATGATTTTTTTCTGGTTGCAAACCTTGGGTTGAGCCTAAAAATGGTCCACTTGGATTAATGATGTACCCGGATCAACAAATACATAAAATAAAATAAATATAAATAATACTGTTAGTCATGAAGACACTGCTGTTGAAATGACAGATGATTCTGTTTTAGGGATTTACTTCATGAAAAAAAAAATACAAAGCCTGTTGGTGTTAGTGTCACAGCACATAGAAAGTCAAGATTAGTTTCAGGAGTATGTACACCCTCAAAAATGGGAAGTAGTATTGCTTAGGTGAAGGGCACTGACTGTTCCTTACCAAGAATACCATGCACACATCTGGAATCCACATCTGCAGCATGCAGAATTTATGAAGATGGTTCATGTCAGGAAATTAAAATTGCAAATATTTCTGACAGTTGCTTTGAAAGCTAATGGTGTGTCTCCCAGCATGTAAGTGGTATTACAGTACAAGGACTTCTCAACCTTACTGCACCATTACTAAGTCCTTTAGCTGCCATCCCAGTATACCAACTCCCGCTAATGGTATGGCAGGCTTCACAGTCTGTGCTCTTTCTTCTGATTTCATTATCTCTTTTTTCAAATGAAATCTCCATGTCCGGTAACAAAAAACCAAAGAATCGTTGAACTGTGCCAATTGTATCAATGTGACATTAAATGCTGTAATAAAAACAATAGAATCTTGAACAAATATTACATTTATAGTCAATAACAAACTGCTGTTCTTTGAATTATGCATCTTAGAAGTAGAGGTGCATGTCAGTTGAACCAGTGGTTTATCAAATGTTCTTATAAGAAGATAATACATTGAACAAATATTTTATTTACTGCTAGTCATAAAATGCTCTTCTGTTGTAATAGAGTCTGTCCAAATTATAGCTTTAATTGTTAGTAAAATAAGTAATCATGCAGACTTGTTTGTTTTTGTTAATCAGTGTATGCATAAACTGTATTTTCTGTGATTTGGATGAAAAATGAGTGTGGCTTGATGCTATAATTAATATGTACTTACTCCAGATAACCACAGATTCATTCTTAATAAAAACCTTTGCAGAAATATATTGCATTGTAATGCAATAATTATTATAATAACCCTACATTCAAAAGAGCAGCTTAACCAGTAAAGTAAATACAACATTTATACATGAGCTGTACAGTCTTTCTTTATTGAAATGTGATGATTTGAAAGCTTTTAAATACAAGTGTCCAGGAGACTTGTCTTTATGAGAGAGAGATTTTCTAGCCCTTCATTTCCACTGCTTATGCCTCGCGGTCTGTTTACTAATAGCAATGTAAAATAAGTCCTGTTTATCCATACGTTTGAGTAGGAGAGGAATGGAAAGGGTGATGAGAACAGTGTTAGCAGCAGAACTCCTGGAGAATCGAACATGAATAGATCTTAGGCAAGAGCATGCAAGAAAAATCCCGGATTAGTGGTGAAGATAAACTGGGAAGAGAAGCACTGTGATTTCCTTTCCCTTTTATTGTCACTATTACTGCCATATTTTCCATTATGCTGTTATTGTGTAAAGCCTCTCCATTCTTGAGTGATAAATCAGCTTTCCTATTTGTATTAGAGGATGATTTTATTTATGCAACTGAACAGGGAGAAGAGAGATTTCAGTTTGGCTAGAATCTGTACCCACTTCTACACTCATTCATTCAGTCTTCAATACGTTCTTTGCCATATTTTGGGTTGGGGCAGCCAAGTATATCTTGGTGATCAATGAACATAAGGTAGTGAATTAGTGATGCCAGTCCAGTGTGGGAAGCACACACAAATGTGCAGGCAGTTTAAAGGAGGGACCATCTAATGGCTTCCCTTTAGGGTGTGGTAGGAAACTGCAGCAGCATGTGAGCATCCAGGCAGGGTTTAATATCCAGACTTTGTAGAATGTGCCACAGCTGGAAGCCAGCAAATTAAGCCAGGCTGCTCAAAAACTAAGGGAAAGCCCTCACATGATTACAGATGTGAGGATAAAACCTGTCAGATAAAACCCTTAGGGATGGCAAACCAGAGAACAGTGGGTTAGGGGAATGTTACAAAAAGGTAGCCTTGAATTCAATGAATTTCTCAAAGGTTCTGAAAGTGTGTCTTCCCTGAAGGTCAAGGAAAAGAGACAACTGGATAAATGGCTGAGGGAAGGGAGCAGTAAGCAGGGTTGTAAGTTAGTATTACTCTGTGACAACAAACACAAGATTCTAGAACTTTTTACTAAGGTCCTGCCATATCTGTGTGGATTTGAGGGAAATGCTGAAAGCTAGATTGGAAAAATGTGTTAGCACAAGTGTGTCTTTTTTTCGTTAGGCTAAACTGGTTTGAGGAAGAGGGATCACTAGTGAGAGTGCAGAAGGAGCACAATGGTTAGAACTGGAGAATAAAATAACAGGAGGTAGTAAAGGAAATGTTAAATGGAAAGTGGCAATGTGCAGTGCCAGAAGTTGAGGTAAAAAATATGCGTTCTGCATGCTGTACTTGCAGACTAAAACCTAGATGTTGCAGGTACAAAAGAAAAACATCATCTGTTCTGGATAAAAACTGATAAAGTTGATACCCTGAGAGTCAAGGAGAGCAAATGAGGTTGAGGAAACTGGTTTTGAGGAATAGAAGGAAGGACAAACTGCAATGTCCGCATTCAGGCTTTCTGGGTGGGGAGCAGAATTGCTGGCACTTAGCAGACCATCATGTGCAGGAAAGCAGGTGGGCATAGCAACAGGATCAGTAGATGAGAAAAAAGGGAGAGATGTGTATTAATGGGAGACCCTATATTTGCAAGAGTGACCTGTTATGTTCATGCATTAACAGCAGAGGAGATCTTGCTAGGTACATTTTGATTGTGTGATACTCTTACGGAAGCAAACTGGGCATCCAAAGTACTGAATACAAAATGGTAGACGTGAAAGTCAACATCTGTTTGAAAGGCAAATGCAGTACTTTCCTCCTTCCTCTGTGTCCTTAACAGAATGCAAGAGTGATACATAAGATTTATACAAAAACAGTTGCTGATGTGAAGATGGAGGCATGGTTACCTATGTTAATATGTGTGTTGTATGAGATGGTGGAAAAAAGCCAGGAAAGACCAAAACTTTGAAAACAAGCCTAGAGGTGCTCAAAGAATAAATATGTTTCCAAAGCTTTTAAAGTTTGTAAAGGTAGGGGGTATCTGTAGCAGGGAGAAGATAGTCTGGTCTGCCACCACTGTACTTATCTCTTCATCACCGTCATATTGATTGTTACACGGACAACACCCCTTGAAAGTTGACCCTGTAGTCAGGGATCTAGGAACCTGTGTAGACAATGAACTGTCCTTTGGTCACAACATATCCACTATTGTAAGGAAGCCCTTTTCATTGCATAGCTTATATCTAACAGCATGGCTTCCTTGTTAAAGGATATAATCATTCCACCGTACTGTGTCCTCATTAGGCTGACCATGGGGTATAATGCTCATTTTGGTATGTACCTGTCGAAACGTAGCACCTACTTAGATTTTAATAAAGCACTATTTGGAACATTCAGGCATAGTAACCTTTTTACCTTGAACAGCAGATGGAATTTCTCAAGCACAGATTATATGTCTTCCAGACAGGGATTCTAAGGCTGATTTCAGGGTTGGGAAAAGTATGTAATTGTCATCCATGGTATCTTTGAACATTATAAACTACCTGAAACACATGGTCTTTTTCAGTCTGACTATCTGCTAAAGCTTTTGAATAGCTGTCTGTTAATGAGAAAGAAGACAAACTTGTGGGTCATTCAGTCAGTCCAGAAACTGTTACTTTGTGATGGCTCATGTTGTGATGGAAGAAGTTGTCATAACGATGGGATCTAGTTGTATTCTCTGCTGACATTCATGACTCCGGCTCACTTTCAAAGCTGTGGATGTAAAAATGAACTTTGCAGATGTCCCCTTTCAAAAACCACTATATTTTGACTAAGAACTGACAAATAGCTTATGTCCATGAAAACTTTTGTCAGAACTTTCACCTTTTTGATGTCCTTCCATCCACCCTAAGGGCTATTTTTTAGATTTTAGGGGATTCAGAAGAGAACTTAGTCCTGCCAGGTACAGCAGAGTCAATACCAGCTGTTTAAGCAGCCAGGCCAGTAGAATTCTGCAGGTTGGCAGAAAGAACAGATCCTTTGAATTTCTCCAACGGCAGCAAGACTTGGGGCATCCTTTTAGGTGACACCTAACATCCCCAACCCCTTGTCTGGACACCCCTGTTTTTCTGGAGGTGGCTTTTCCTGTATCAGCTTGGGAAATATTACTAATGATAAATGCATGAATCGGGCAAATCATAATAAAGACTGTCCGTTACATTTGTGTCATCCTTCTCATATCAAAACCTTTCTTCCTGAGACTTCATCATCTCTAAAAAGTGAACAGCTACTAGGACGTCTTCAGCTTTCTGCAAAAAGCCATGCAGTTCATCCATGATAAGAGTGGGACTGAAACTTTAATTCCACATCTTTTTGATGCCTTCCAAAACAGGGACACCAAGTTAATTCCAGACCTAAGTGAACAGAAGTATTCTGTCATCAAGTCAAGTCTCACATGGTCTCCATCATGTCTGTACTTCCTGTACTGTTTGGGGGGAGAGTGGCTATGTTGTTAAAATGTTTTCATACACAGGAAGTGCCACAGGTGGTTCCTTTGTGCACATGGTCATTATCGGTGAAAGATCTGCCTTTTGGCCTCTGCGTCAGAGAATTTTCATGAATTGCATGTGAGTTATCCTAGCCACTTTCCATATTTAGACCATCAGATTTTCCATTATTTAGATGATGGGTTTGTACTGTCTCATAACAGAGAGAGTTTGGTTCATGGAAAGAATTATGCCCTTTCCAATAGGATATCACAATTAGTGTTACTAAATCTCACCCCACTTTACAAAATCTTCTAAATGTTACAGGTTTTTAGTCTAGATATTGAATCTTTAAAAGCCTCCCTGCCTCTTCTGCATTGTTTGAACCACCTCAACAAAAGAGTGGACCCTTCAAGCTTAGTGGCTCAAGGAAAAAGACCCATTAGATTTCCTCATCAAGATTTCCACTATTTCACTGAGGATGCCCAGTGATAGATTTTAAAACATGACCTTCTCTGCAGCAACACCTTTGAGACCCAACATTTGATGACTGTGGTATTTCAAATGCTTTAAATCATGAGGGAGCTGCCTCACTCGGTTATACAGAGGGATGGAGCCCTGACTGCGACCCAAATGACTTTAGTTTGATTAGTGGCCTCAACAATGGAGGCAACGGGGTGGGAAAGTGATGGGATGTGGTCTTCGCACTTCTAAGGGATGAGGAGGGGGTTACACTCACATTTGGGAGCTTACTAATGGTATGATTTCCCCTGGGAGAGAGCGAGGAAGCCACCTCTCATGCTTCAGGAAAAGGGGCAGGGCTACTTGGGGTGAATGCCCCTTACTGATGTGAGGTGATGGGCTCCATGATCAGCCTTTTACATGTCCCTTTCCCAGCACTTCACCAGATATATGCAGTGATTAATGCTTAAATCACTGAAAATCTCAAACCACCCCTGATAGCTGTCTGAATGTGGACCGCTTCCAATTGATCCTTACCCCGATGATGAGGAATGAATGGGCCAATTGATAGGGTGGAGGCTGATGATCAATAGACAACAGTCCACACACTGTGTTCTTTCAGAGAGCCTCTCTTTAAAATAACATTCTGCAAATGAGTGTTGGGCTTCTTGACTTACAGGTTGTCTCATTTACCCATCCCTTTAGACAGTATGACCGTTTCTGGCATATTGGCAAACAAGGCAAGTTAGTGCTTATCTCCCTTTATTGGGAAATGATGAAGCTTAGTGACTGGATATTCCCCTACTGATGCATCCTTGTGGTTTCTGTATTTTGCTTACCATGGACTTCAGGTAACTTAGAAATCTTTTTCCTGTCTTAATGAGTGGTCCCTCAGTCATAAAGTTTTTTCTTTTTTGGATTTTTGCAATTTGAGGCCATCCACTGAAAGAGTACAACATATTCTATCCTGATTCCAGTGAAGCTTGTAGTCTTCAGGGAAGAGGTCTCTGCAGTGGCCTGTTATATGCCTTTCTTCTATTTCTTGTTATCACGGCTTCTAGTGCTATGCTCAGTGTGATGGAGTTCCTAGTTTTTTATTCTCGTGCATATTCAGTCATATAGCATCATGCAGTGCTCTTGAAATGCCAGCCTAATCCCAATATATGAGTGGGTGACCACTGATGGGATCAAAAGGAGCCATGTGGATGGAAGGACTTTAGCAGTGCTTGTACTGTTATTTATATATGATGATGGGAAAGTAAATGCTGTGAGGAACGGGCGCAAAATGGAATGGTGGTACAAGAAACTGACTAACCAGAAGTAAAGTTGCATTTATAGGGGGTAGTTCTGGATAGAAATGGAAACCAAATGATGTGTAACATAGTTTGGTAATAGGACTGGACCCACTCTGCATATTTATGTTGGATATTTAGGTTAGGATTGGACAGCATAATTAAACTGCCGTCTAGAAAACACAAATGCAGCAGTTGTCACAGATTGAATTGCAGTTTACCAGTGAAATGTGAGTGTGACCTCTAATGTGGACATATAGGTGGTAGTTTAAACTAAAAAAGTGCAGGGTTGTAGACTCATGTGGAGGGAGTCGAAGAAAGGCACACTTAGATTCATAGATAAGTACTAGGCTAGCTGCCCATGTGGGCCATTTTAAGCCTAGCAAATTTCCCTTTTTGTGCTCGAATTAACCTAGCCCATTTTGTTATAGATTGGCCTTACCCATCCCATGGACGATAATTATATATATTACCCTCTAATGAGAATGACTGGGGTCATACCATAGAGGACTGGGGGGCAGTCATGGGTAAATTTTTTGCTTCCCATCATAGGTCCAAATTACGTTTGGGTATGGGCAGGGTGAACTTTGTTTTATGTGGATGGGGAGTCTGATCCAGTGCAACAGTATCCTCTGTGAAATAAACTTGTCTCTCCAAACCGTTGTGTTGATAGTGCAGAAGAGGTTTATCTTCCTAGACTGAGTATTTCTGATGATATTTGACTTACTGATGTACAGTAAATCCATCGGTATTGGGTCAGAGGATGCCTTGTATGCCAGACATGGTCACCTTTTAGCAGTTTGTAGGATACCGAGTATAGTTACAGGGTTTTGAGTCAATCTGTATAAGATATGTTGTTTAGTCCCTGTATCCTTTTACTAGTGTATCTTGTGGGTGTTCCAGTTGTTGCATGTGTGTGACCAGATAAATGCTAAAGAGGCATTATATTCAATGACTGCTTTAATGAGGGCTAAGTAAAGGGGGCAATGACATCCCTACATCTAGTCACAATCCCTTTGTTTATAAGCTGTGCAATATAGAATGATTTTTTACAAGTTTGGATACATGTTGGTCAGTGTTAGGTCATGGTCCACTTAAGTTTCCAAATCCTGAGCTAATAGGTCAGCTTGTGGGGGAGTAATGTTAATGTGATATTTCCTGAGATAAATGACTTCCCAAAGGATGTAGTAATGCATTTTTGTTTCAGTCCATGATTTTAGCACCAATTATTTAATTGGGACAAAACTTCCTGCAAGATGGCAAAGTCATTTGGGGATTCGATGACTGCTTCTTGCTGGTAGTCATCTGCAAATGTAGTCAGCCAGAGCCCTTTGGTACTTCTCCAAACAGGAGAGGTCCCAGCCCAGAAATCTGGGGACTCCTTTGGTGACTGGTCTCTTTGTGGAGGTAACTTGCCCTATTTTGATTTTCTGAATCCTATCTGTGATCCAGTTGGCAATCCAGTGGGTGACATATGGGTTTATTCCCAGTTTATTTAGCTTTTCTACTATGCCTGATGTGGGAAATGTGCCAAAACTTTGGCCAGCTCAAAGTACGCAGTGTGTCCCATTTTATCTTCATCCATTGCTTTGGTGACCTTTTTTTTAAAAAGAAATCCACCAAGTTGAGTAAGTATGACCTGCCCTAATGAATCCATATTGAGCTGGCTCCAGTGTTTGGAGGTTCCCTATTTACTAATTTATAAGTTCCACGATGAGCCTTTCCATGGCTTTGCATATGAGGCTGGTCAGACTTATTGGTCTGTAATTACTTGGGTCTGTGGAAGGTCCACCCTTATGCAGGGGAATGACTGTAACTGTTGTCCTTTCACTTGGTACAAAACCTGTATGGAGGCTGAGATTGATCATTGTTGTTAGGTGTGTGGCTACATTGCTGTTCATGTTATTTAAGATGCATCCAAGAGATATTTTCAGGACCCTTTGATGCAGTAGTTGTAGTTTTTGGAAGTACTTGTAGGACTTGGTCTTGTGTGATAGCTGGAGGCAAGCCCTTTCCAGATATATCTTGAGGAACAGAAGGAGGGGAGAGAAATGTATTTTTTTAGGGGAGAGCTAAATTTATTGGCCAGTAGGTTTGGTAGATCTCCATCTTCAGTGAAGGCAACATTGTTCACAGTCAGTTCAGTGTATTACTGTGTTTTGTTTTTGAAATGCCTTGTGACTGGCTTTGGCTTTGGCTTGGGTAGCTGTTTAATGTCATACTTGGCTTTGGTGGATTTTATTAAGCTCCAGAGTTTGTTTATTTTGGTGAGAAGGGCTCTAAAAATTAGGGGATGGGAGGCAGAGTGTGGAAGAAAATGTTTTGCTGCTGTAATTCATCCTATGCTGAATCAGGCAGTGCAGCACAGCAGAGCTGTAGTGAAGTGTGATAACATGGTCTGGGTTTGGAGCAGAGAAATGGGACAAAGAGAAGCCTAGGTCAGAATTTCTAAGATTTTATTTCTGCTAGTGTGAATAAAGAAACTGAGAGATAAGGGCCAGAAACTCTGCAAGTTTTAGTAAATTCAGTTACTGGCTATTAAGTACACTGCCTGGATGGCAGCAAAGAAGAAACTTGGAGATCCTGAAAGAAAATCAACTAGAAAAGGTGAAGAGAAAACACGGACTGAGAAGCATCCTGCAGGTGTTAAGCGCACAGCAGTTCAAGATCCAGTATTGGTGGAAGACACGACTTCCAGTAATCTAGAGGAAAAGACAAATCAAATGTGCTGAGAACTCTTTAACATAAATAAAGCATTAAAAGAGTACATCAACTGAAGTAAAAGGCTGGAAAATGTAAAAAGTTGTAAACAGCTATTAATATGAACTGATAAAACTACAAAAATTAGAGGTTGAAATGAAGAAAAGGCTGGTTGAGTATAAGGGTGCTCAAGAAGAGCTGTTTAAAAAATGGTAGAATTAAAGGACAGAGCACACAGGGAAAACCTGAGATTTTCTGCAGTTCCAGAGAAACTGGAAGGAACACACTGTATTCATTTTATGAAGGCACAAATAAGCAACTAATCTGGTATTCCACAGCAGGATTTGTTAATTGAAATGGCACATCCTGTGTATGCTCCAAACCTGGCCATGAGAAAGTAGTCAATACCTGTATTAGTAAAAATGCATTCATCCCAGCAGTTAGAATTGATCCTGACAAAACGGTGTCAAAAGGGAAAAATATAAAAAACTGGGAGCAGTAGAGTGTTTGGGGAAATGATTACTCATTGTACAAGAGGCAGATGAGAAGCAAATTTATCCTAGCAATTAGGGAATGTTGAGAGACAGGTGTGAGAGTAAAGCTGCTTTACCCAGCTGTCTTCAGAATATTTTTTTCCTAGAGGATAAATTCATTTTGATACAGAACAGGCTAAGGAGAAAATACAAAAGTTTATCCAACAAAAACTGAGGCATCAGGCAGACAGGGTCTGTACTTCTCATTCTCCTGATAATAAAGTTTATAGAGACACTTTGCCAGTGAAACCTTTTTCTTGTGTTCCAAAGAAAAATGCTTGAGACAGAGAAAAGCACAGGAGTTGACCAGAAGAATCAGGGGTACCGTGGACTTGAACAAGAGTCTGCAGTTGGGAGATGGTGATGAACAGGAAGAAGACCAGCAACACTGAAATGTGAATACATGTGAGAGGAAGAAGACCAGCAACACTGAAATGTGAATACATGTGAGAGTATAAAGCATCGTTCACATTTGTGAAATAAGGCTTTACAAGAAAAAATTAAAAGATTGGACTTTTGTTGACTTTGATAAACTTGTGGGGGACAAACTCGTATGCTCCACTTTATATCATAAATGTTAAGGACACTGAGAGGAAGGAGGAAAAAAGGGAAAAGAGTAACTGTAAGTAAAACAACTTTTGTTCTTAACAGTATTTGTATGGGACATGAAGTTCATTCCATGAAAAGTATTTCATGAATTGTTATACATGCTAAAGATACTAAAGTAAGCAAATGTCTTTTTTCCTTCTTTTATAGTTTTAAGAAATGTAGGCATTACAATGTAGAAAGAGAAGAAAGGCTAGACAAAACCATGTTTAAGTTACTATGCTGTAATCTTGACTTGCTGAGGTGAGAGATCGGATGTAAAAGTGCACAGATTATAATATATGTAGAGTTGATATGTTCTGTCTTAATTTTGCATAGTTGAATGTCTGAATTAAGGCCTTTGACTTAATCAATAACTTTTTTTTGTGTGAGCAAGTAAATAAGTAGACACTGAGTGGAACGAAAAGTTTTCTTTTGGCAAATAAATGTTCAGTGTACATTGAGAGGTTTGCAGAGCTGTGCATTTGGTACTTAAGTTTCCATGTAGATAGGGGAAGCAATACAATCCAAAACACTTTTTTAAGACTAAAAGTCAATGTTTTCTGAAAACAAATAAGCTGTTTTTCACATCTAAGAGAGGAATGAAGAAGAGACAAGAACAGAGCAATTAAGCACAGGTTGCATCATGCGTCTTAGCAAGGTTAACCTTAAAGTTAGGTTAAGTTATGCCTGTGTGTGCAGCTAGTGATTTGGGACAACTGTTCCTATCAGAATGGCTAAGCTTCATTATTTGAAATTGTACATAATGTGTGTTTGTTTTGAGTTACTAGGTTTTGGGGGGGGGGGTGGGATTGTTTTTTTTTTTGAGGTTTTTTTTTTTTTTTTTTTTTGAGTTTTTATTAAAACAAAAGCTCTTGTAAAATATGACACATGTCCAAATGGAGATGACAAGAAACAGTAATATGAGACAGAGCAACATGGCAGGCATTAGTGGGTGAATGTAACACAAAAACTGGAAAGAGATATGTAAAAAACTGTCATATGTAATAGGTAGGACTAATAACGTCTTATGTTAATGTCTACACTAAATATATTATTATTTTGGAACATGAATGGCCTCCCAGGTACAGACAAAAAGGTAAGAGTATTGAATTATACTAAGAAAAGCGGAGTACAAGTAGTAATGCTGTTATAGACACATTTGGAAAGAAGTGGGAATGTGTATTTGATAAGGAAAGGATTTCAGGATGGGTATTCACAGAATATCAGGGACAAAGGAAAAGTGGGGTATTTATATGAATTGCTAGATGAGCTGCAATAGTAATATAAGATGGAAAAAAGATAGCAATGGTAGATTTGTCATAGTAATTGGCTATTGCCAAGGGAGGAGGATTATGCTGCCACTTATGTATATTTCACCTAAAACTGCTGTAATGGAGCTTAAGAAATTTTTGAAAGAAATAATCAGCTTGCAGCAGAGAATATTACTTGTAGCTGGGGACTGGAATTTGATTTGTGACAGTGAGGATGTATCTGGGAACCTAGAAAAGAAAATATAACAAAAGAGGGGGGTTTCTGAAGAAGTTTATGAATATATTTGGTATGGAAGATGTGAATTCAGTAATAGAAACTTGGAGAGAATTTACATATTATTCCTCAAGGAGCAACAACTAGGCTAGACTAGACAGAAATTATATTTCCGAAGAACATGTGCATTTAATCGAAAGCTTCAGTAAACATCCAATGATTATTTTAGATCATGCTCCAATAACTACTAAGATAAAAATGCGAGGTAATGAAGTAAAAATGAGACACTGGTGCTTCCCCACCAAATTTTTTTTGGTTAAAAGGAAAGGGCTTTAAGGAATGGGTAGTGGAAATTATTTCTAAACTATTAGAGATGATAGAAGTTTCTTTAGAAGTTATAGCTACTGAGTGGGGTCAAGTAAAAGTGGAGTTTAAAAATAAGATAGAAATAAAAGATAATATGGTTAAAAAGTAACAGTAATTATTTGGAGGGGCTGACAAAGTTTTAAATATAGCAGAATAAGGGGAATCTCGCAGAACAAGAAGAAGCGCAACTGCAGAGTTATAGAGAGAAAATAAGTGAGTATCTGGATAATATGCATGAGTTTAGAAAGATGCTGTTAAGCAACTGTTTTTTGATAATAACTCTAGAGCACAAAAACTCTTAGCACAATGACTTAGGCAAAAGAAAGTAGAAAGAGTTGTTGCCAAACTTAGGGAGCCTACAATAAGAAAAATAACCAGAGATCCTGTAGCGGTATTAGAGTAGAGGAATGTGGAAATCAAGAAAAAGTACAAATAGAAATGTTTATGGAAGACTTAAATATACCAAGGTTAGAGATAGATGAGGCTCAACAATTAGCAGTTAGGATAGGAGGAGATGAGATAAAAAGGTGATGCATAATCAATCTGCAGGAAAGTCTCCAAGAAAATATGGTATTCCTGTGGAAATATGGAAGCTAGGAGAGAAGAAAGTGAAAAAGACCTGAAAGGTTTTGTTTAACAGTATTTAAAAAGGAGGTAAAGCACAAACATCTTGAAAGAAAGCTCTGGTGGCTATAATATCTAAAGAAGGTAAAGATCCATCAGAACCAGCTTCATATAAGCCATTTCAATTTTTAGCCATGATTATCAGGTGATGATGTCTATAATAGCTGAAAGAATGGCAGAGGTTTTGCCAAAATTGATAGATGTGGATCAGTGTGTTTTTGTGGAGGGGAGGCAAACATTTGACAATGTTAGCAGAACAGTGATGATCCAGAGGGAAAAAGAATGTAAGAAAATATATCAGTTGTTGTTGGGTCTTCATGCAGAGAAAGCATTCAGTAGAATTAACTGAGATTTTATGAGCAGGACAATGGAAGCATTTGCATTCCTTGATGCAATAATAAGGTTAATTTGGAAGATGTATGAGGAATCAGAGGTAAAAATTGAGGTTGGAGGGTACCTCTCTGATAAGGTGTATCTGAACAGAGGAACCAGACTTGAGTGGTCCCCCTCCTGCTTCATTTGCAGTACATTTAGAGCTATTGTCAAAGAAAATAAGGGACTCAGAGATTTAATGATAGAATTGGCATGATAATAAAGAAAAGTTGACTGTATTTGCAGTACAGTATTTTGTAGCAGATAAAACCAGAAAAGAACATCTCAGTGTTGTGGAATATTCTGAGACAGTTTCAGCTGTTTTCAGTATATACAATTAATTTAGATGAAACAAAAGCTGTAGCTGCAAGTTATGTACCCACACATGAATTAGATCAGCAATACCTATATTTATGTGGACATGTTAAGGTAAAGTATTTAGGAGTATGAGTTAAAATGGATTATATTATGACAGCTAAGGATATGTGAGAAGACACTAAACAAAAGATAATACAAAAACTGAGAAACTAGAAGTTCTTGTTTATAGATATGGATAGCAGCATACAGACTTTGAAAATGGTTTTAGTCCCTTAATTTTATATACAGGTCGGGTATATTTTTTCACCCAGAGGAGAAGTTGTGGACAGTAATTAATAAAGAGTTAAAGGATTTTATCTGGGAGGGAAAAAAGGGCAAGGGTCAGTTAGAATAAGTTGATCCTCCCAAAAGAACAAGGCAGTTCAGGATTAATTGATTTGAAGAGATATTTTGGAGCTACACAGTTAAGCCTCGTATACATAAGACAAGCAGAAAGCTATAATTTAAAGTGGAAAGGGATGATGATGAAGCAGGAAGGAAATTCAGCAAATAAGGAGAGTGGGATTTTAGGGTGGCACAGTGGTGAAATTGTTGTCATCAGATGTTTTTCTGGATACCCTCATCATTTGTCCCTTCACTAACCACCTTTTTTGTTTGTATGGATGACAGAATGACAGCTATTATAATGCAAGTAATCATTAGAAAAGGCAGGTTTTCTATAAATCAGACTGAAATCTACTTTAACTCTAAATCCTTAAACAATGTGATGTTTAAATAATCATGTATTTCAAAAAACAAGTAAACTTTAAAAAATGAGTAGTAGAATTAATGTCTAATAAATTCTGTTAATTTGTCATAATTCCCATTCCATATAATAAAAATGTCATCCAACAACTGAAGGTAGGCAGTCATATGAGCAAAAAATCTACAATTGAACACAAGCTCGTATTCCCAGTAGCACATAACTGCATCTGCTGATAGGGGAGCACAAGCAATGCCCAAGGCTACTCTACTTGTCTGTCTAAAATGTTCCCCTTCAAAGAATACAAAATTATTAGTTAAAACAATCTCCATAAATGAATTAAAAATAATAATGTTTCTGTTAGATTCACAGCCACATAAAGCATCATTGAACTGCATTAAACGTATTTGGTGTGGGATACAGGAGAGTAAATCCACTGCATCAGTAGTTACCAAGTACAAATCAGGGTGGAAAAAAATCTGACTTTGATTGCCCTAGGAAGTCCCAGGAATTCGGAAGTATGTGTGTGTATTTATTCCTGAATTGTTTGGCTAACTTATCAAATTAAATTTCCAATGGGTGAGTTTTTGAAATTCCTTCTGCTCCTATAGGGCAGAAAGGGGGGTTGCTCACATCTGTGTGAACTTTATGAAATAGCCATGGGCCATATCTCTCAACCTGGAATCATAAAAAATCTAGACAAAGAACCATGAAAAATGGGTACAACTGGCCAAAAATCGGTATGCTGATTAACATAAATTTGCATACATAATTATGTAACCCCACCCACTCCAATGGAATTGTGGGATGCCAACTTTTAAATGCAAATTGAAGAACAGAAAAATATTAAACAAAAAATAAACATAGTATTGTTTTATTTATATTAATATTTGAACTTTTATCAAACTTTGAACTTGTGCAGAACTAAAATACAATTTTCTTTTATAAAAATACAATTAACTGCTTCAACACTAATTACTAGTATCACTGAAAGCCTCTTTCAACTGATAGTAAAATGCCAGCAGTAAATGCAATAGTCAATCTTGGAGGATACAACACAATCCTCTGGGATTCATATGCTGCATAAGCAAAATGCTGAACAAAGAAACTCATGCACAGCAAAGTTATTAGCATCAGCAGATGGAACAGAAGAGAAAGATCATCATTAATGTGCATCAATAAAGATGACACTAATGCTGGCCTGAGTTACAATGAATACAAACTAGCAATCTCAGCAAAATGGATAAAAATAAAATAAATAAAAACCCTTGCTGCTGCCTGAGACTGTTTTGCCTTGGTATGACTCACACTGCAGGTATAAACAGATGACAAAAGGCACAGTAAGACAAGATATTATAAAGAAAGATGTGGGGCAATGAAAACTACTAATAGAGTGCTTAGAGAACCAAAAAAAAATCAGAACTATGTGAAGCTATTACAGAAAGGATGCTAGATAGCCAAAAGCACTAGGGACAGTAAAACATTAGTGGAACTACTTTGGTACACTAGTTAAACAAAACAATGAGATCAGAGTAATATCTGATGCTTAGTAAATAAAACAAGATCACAGGTAATTTCTAATATTACAGTGTATCTGCTCCTCAATAAGAGTTAATCAGTCTAGGCATGCACAGTTTTAAGGCCTCTGCTCACTGATCGGGATCACTGCTGACTGAGCCTGCCTGCTGAGCTCTACCCCGTCTTCTGTCTCATCCCTGCTCTAAATCAACAACAACATGAACATACAACACAACGGTACATGATGTATATGGAAACCTACATATAGTAGAAAAAAAAAAGTAAACAGACACTCCGAGTTTCTGACAGGCTGGCACAGTCTGCCTCACGAAGCTGTAAAAGTTAAAAAAAAAAAAAAAAAAAAAAAAAAAAAAACAGGAATTTAAGGGGCCACTCGGGAATTTGTGCCACCCCATTATTTTGCCCTCAAAACCAGTAAATAGGAAGGAATTCAGTACAGCTGAGAGGTATGCCATGGGTGCTGCTTGTGCTCCCCTATAAAGCAATGCAATTATGTACTACTGGGAACATGAGCCTGTGCTCAGTTCAAGCTTTTTTCTCATATTACCTATCTTTGGTTTTTGGATTACATTTTTATTATATGGAAAGGAAATTATGATGAATTAATAGAACTTATTACACACATTAATTCTACAACCCATTTTTTAAAGTTTACTTATTTTTCGAAATCCATGATTAATTATGTAAACATCACATTGTTTAAGGATTTAGAGTTATGTAGATTTTAGTCTACAATTTGTAGAAAACCTACTTTTCTAATGGGTACTTGCATTATAAAAGTTGTCATCCACACAAACAAAAAAGGAGGTTGGTGAAGGGACAAATGGTGGGGCTATCCAGAGTAAATTCTGATGACAACAATTTCAGCAAAGAGATTGAGAAACTGGTTATGCTGTTTTAGCTAGAGACTGCCCCCTTAATATGCTCGTAGATACTAAAAATGAAATTATGAATGGTAGATGTACTCAATACAGGCCTATTTTGGGGATAGGGTTAGATTTTAGTCATTCAAGCTACAACAGCAAAAAAAAAAAAAAAATGAAGGTACAAAATATGAAAATAGTTTTGTTATGAAGTATGGACAAGAAAGTCACTGCCACTTATACACAGGCACTGGGAACTAACTTTATATGAGAAGTTACTAAAAGACAAGTTAAGTAGTAAGCCAACCTTTATTTGTTCAGGAAATCTTAACATTAAATAGAGACTCAAAAGGAGTGCTAGGAGTATAATAGGAATTCGGTTAGGGTTGGTACTGGCAGATGTGATGTCTGTCCACAATGCAAGTTTATTTATGGGGGGAACAAATTCTTTGTAAGTAGTGTAAAATATAAGATTAAGTTTAATTCTTATTACAACTGTAAATATCAAGGGAGTTGTGCACTGCACATTCTGTGACAATTGTTCCAGTTTTTACATTAGCAAAACTGAGTAAAAGCTCAGGGCCAGAATGCAAGAAAACCTTTATGATATTAATGCCAATAAAGATTTTAATGCTATGTACAGACACAGATCAGTCTGCAAAAACAGTAAAACATTACATTTTTTTGTGCTAGAGCAAGTAATGGTTTTATTTCATTACAATTTTTATTTGTATTGTTTGCAAGATCGATAACATCATTTTTTGTATTTAACAGTTTACATATGCTTTTTAAAAAAGTTTCACTCTAAGAAAAAGATTCCTTGAATAAGTAATGCAAGTCTTGATTACTTGGACCACACAGGTTTGCTTTAAGGTACAAGATATTTTTCATCTTGATTGTTAGCTATTTAAATGTTTAAGTACTTAACTGGTATTGATTGCATTTGGTCAATAATGTTATTTTATTTTATTATCTGTTTTCTGCTCATGTGTGGCTCCATAAGGCTTAGAGGTCAGTCTACATTCTGGTTTCAAGTTTTATACACTGTACTGGCTGTCCCTGTTTTTTTCGATTGTGTGTAACTATCCTTACTTAGGTTCACCTGTAGACAGGCATATTCTAAAACTATCTAAAATCTCTGTTCCCTCTTCCTTTCCCATATGAATCATGGTTCTGTTCTATAAGTAAGTGGTTCACAGTTGTAGCTGTCTCTTTTATGTATTCTGACATATTCTATAGGGGTGCTTCTTTCAGATATGACATATGACCATCCCTAATTATCTGCAGTTAGGGGTCACTACTCAGATTTTGCATAGAGTCTTTAGTCTAGCATAGTCTACAGTTTTTCCGTATGTGAAGGCAGTATGAGACTATAGACTCCTTCTTTTACCATTTTGACCTTCAGGGATAGCTGCTGATTTAGTGGCTATGGTCGTGATGATAAGATGTTCCAGTCTGTCCTCTGAGGTTCCTGTTTAGTAAACTGCTTAGAGTAATGGTTGCTGTCCATCCATTTCACTGTAGCAATATTTAGTACAGTAGGGGATCCCCTGCCAAGGGCGGCCTGATGTGCGGCCAGTATACCAAAGCCTCTAGATTGCTTTAAGATACGCCGTACATCACACGTATGTTCCTCATGGTTTACCACCGTTTAGCCAACAGACACAATGTCGGCCATCCGTGTATCGAATGCAGTGCAGCAAGTATGCAAAATACCGAACGCAAATGCATTGAACGGCAATCCCGCTCCCCCTTTTGGACCCATGTTAGCACTCGTTTTGGATGTAGAGCGGTCAAAAATGTCGCATTTGATGTTCTTTACAACATTTCGGCCATTCGACATGCAAAACTTTGGGATGTCGACTCGAGCATTGGTGGGTTCGACCGCCGTGTATTTGCTTAAATGATGGTAAACCATTCCTCACATAGAGTAGGTCATAAAGGTGATGTCTGGATCTACCAACTTTAAAACTTCTTTGCACCAGTCCAAATGCCATCTCTTGATCATCTGTCTGAATGCCTGTTCTGTTGCTGGTTCGCCAAGGCATTGCAGATAAGTCCTCATTGGGGTTTATTGTATCTTATCTTTCTTTTTATTTTTTTATTGCTTCTGGAGTTTCATGGCATCCGAGAAGAGTAAATGCCAAAGTGGGAGACAGATTACCCATAAAGACCACCATGAGCAGTGCTTGTTTTGCCTCGGTGCTTCCCAGTCCTTTTCAGTCTGTCAGGCCTTTGTTCCCAAGACCCTCCATAGTAGGCTTTCTTCTTTGGCTTTGTATCTGGAGAATCAGTGTCTTAAGTTCTTAGCTAAAGACGCAATAGAAGGAATTTACAGCTCCAAGGTGCAGCCATCTGTAAAGGACAAGAAATCTGCCATCCATCCAGTTTTGACTGCCTTTTTGGATGCCTTTTCTAATTCTTTTAAGGCTCTCCATAGCTTTCAGAAATTCCCTGGCTGTTAATGACCTCTGGGGTTCTTGGCCTCCACTATTTTATGCTCCATTTGTCTAAACTCCACATGGGAAAGTTTCAGTGGTTTCTGAAGTCAGTTTGGCTTCAACATGCTCTTCTCCTTGAATTTGTAGTTTTTTTTCTGCCTTGCCTGAAGAAGTAACTAGTGGTGGAATCGGCAATTGACTCTCAGTTCAGGGCTCCCTTTTTATCCACCTCTTCCCTTTCAGGAGTTATTCACAGACACTTCAGACATGGGTCGGGGAGCAATATTTGGCTTGCTGAAGGTGCAGGGTGTCTGGGCTCCTCATCAACAGGAAGAACACATCAGCATCAAAGAAATGAAAACTCTTCTGCTGGCTTTTCAGGTTTTTCATCCTGTCTTCTCTCTTGTACCTCTTAAGGTGTTTACAGACAATACTACAGTGATGTGGTATGTAAATAAACGGGGGACAAGGTCCTATCTTCTTTGCAGGTTGACATTCCTATTGTGGAAACTTGCTTTCCAGTATCAACTGACTGTTCAGGCAGTTTACATTCCCTCAGGTCAAAACATAGTGGTAGATTCTCTGAGCAGATCCATAACTCAATCGCATGAATGGATACTTCACAGGGATGTGCTTCTTTATATTGTCCTCCAGTGGGGTACTGCTCAAATAGATTTTTTGCCTCCCTTCTGAACAGACAGTTTTCTCTATTTTGTGCCAGAGTCCCAGGTCATCTGGTTTGGAAGGCTGACACCCTATCTTTTTCTTGTAAGGGGATGTTTCTGTATGCCTTCCCTCCCCTTCCTCTCATTCCAAAAGTCCTGCTCAAAATTCAGCAGGATTCCCCCAAAATCTTGCTGGTCACTCCCTTTTGGCTAAGACAGCATTGGTTCCCTCTTCTTCTGCATATAGCCAAGGGCAGTTATCATAAGTTACCTCACAGGGTGGACCTACTCACACAAAACAAGGGATCTCTCATCCATCCCCACTTATCCACTCTTCAACTGACACTGTGTGTGATAGGATTTTGATTCCACATAGACATCTTTTTTCTGAGGACGTGCATAGAGCCCTGGAGGAGGACAGGAAACCCAATACTAGGAAATCCTATTTATCCAAATGGAAGATGTTGTCTGTTTGTTGTCTCTCTCATAACCTGGATCCACTTTCTGTGGATGTTCCTTTGGTTCTTTCTTATCTGTGTGAACTGATCAATGCTGGGTTATTCTTCTCTTAAGGCCCACTTTTCCAATATCTCTGCTTGTCTGCCTTTATAACCTCCTTTAGCTTCTAGATTTGAAGCCAAACAATTTCTTGAAGCCAAGGTATGTATTAGGCCTCACAGGAAGCCTATTCCTTCCTCCCTGGGATCTTAATTTTGTTTTGGAAAAATTGACCCAGGCTCCTTTTGAGCTGCAGCTTCAGCTTCCTTGCAACATTCCTCTTGGAAGACTGTACTTTTGTTAACACTTACTTCTGCCAGATGGGCATCTGAGCTTCAAGCCCTTATGGCTTGTTTTTATAAGGGCAGGGTGTCCCTTCATACTAATCCTTCATTTATTCCGAAGGTGGTAGGTGGTAAATGAGTTGTCCCTTAATATTCATTTGCCCACTTTTTTCTCTTCTCCGCAGTCTAATAGTGAGAAGGCCCTGCACATGTTGGATGTGTATAGACAACTCAGATTTTATTTGGATAAGACTAAGACTTTTCATAAATCTGATCAGCTTTTTGTTTCCTTTCATCGTAAGTTTTTAGGATTGGCTATGTCCTAGCAAACTATTTTTTCTTTTGTTTTTCTTCTGGTGCTTTTTTCAAGGGTTTGGATACTAATGCTATTCTTTAGGCAGCTACCTGGACTTCTGTGTATACATTTACCATGAAATTTCCAGAACTGGGGCTGGTTTTGTTAGGGCCATCCTTCATGGCTTCCTAGAGAGCTCTACTGATCGTTCTTCCCTCTCTTCTTCCTGAGCTTTGGCAGTCTGTCTATTGTAATGAATACTGCAACAGTGAAATGGAAGGCCTTAGCACAGTTGTTTAAAATCTTACCATAATGGTAGATGTCGTTCTCTTCGCTGTTTCAGTGTTCCGTCCCTATGCCCCCTGGTCTATTTCTCTTCTGGATGTGCTGATTACCTCTCTACCCCTTTGACTGACATTCCTACTGGGGTTCACATTTCTGAGGATGGTTATGTCCGGACGTCACCTTTATGCCATACACTACACGAGGAACATATGTGTGACGTATGGCTTACCTTAAAGCAACTGAAAGGCTTTGGTATAATGGCCAAGCGTTGGGCTTCCCATGGCAGGGGATCCCTATTGTAAAGAATACTGCAGCAGTGACGAGAAGGACATCTACTGTTATGGTAAGATTTTACACAACTGTACTTTATCTGTGCAGTCCCATTTTGAAGAATGTAGTTCCATTCCGTATATGAGAAATTCAGCAAGACCTGTCTCCTATCCTGCTGGAAAAGAACCTCATAAGTTGGCTGTCATTCTTTTTTTAAGAGACCATGGCCTCTAGGCTCTTTAATTATGGTATCGCTCCTCCTAGAATACTCTTCCCGGTTCTTTTTGATAGAGATGCAAAAGTCATCTCCTGAGAAACATCTTGCTTCAGAGGTGAAGTTCTAGACAGAGGCCTGACATGTAGCCCTGCTTAGATATGAGGTACTCTTTGTTTAGGAGTTCCACTGGAGAGTGTAGACCAGAGATACCTAACTCTGGATCCTACCTCAGGCTATTTACTTTGTTTGCTTCAGTTCTGGTTCAGCTGGTGTGGTTCTCTTTTGATTTGTTAGCATTTTTAGGATACTTTGTGCTTTATTCACCTTCTGCAGTGCCTGCATCATCTCGTTCTTGAATATCATCCACAGTATCTTTGCTTTTTCTTGACCGTCTCATTTAGGATGTTCATCGTGCATACAGCTGCAGTAATCACAGATGGGTTTTCTGCCGTCAGGCGGGTCCTCTGTCGGCGGAATTCCAAAGTCTAGGTCCGGCGTCGGTTGTCGTCGCTTTCTTTCCTGATGTCAGTGCGACAGGGGTATATAAGACACAGCCGACCCCATATTCTTCAGTCTTTTTTGCCGCGCGGTGCCCGAAGCAGAAGCAGTTCGCAAGTGCCGGTCGGCCAGCTCCTGAAATTACGAAAAATTGGAAACCGAAGTCTTCTTTAAAGCTAAGTACCCCGTTGGGGAAACTTTTCTTGCCTCAGACCGATGTCAGAAAAAGTTAACAATTGTATTTCTTGTGGGAAGCAAATACTGCATAAGGATTTCCATTCCCTCTGCATACCTTGTTTAGGCCCAGACCACGACGTCTCGGGCTGTCGCTTTTGCGCTACTTTCAATAAACGCACTATTAAGCGTCAGGCGGAGTTCGCCCAACACTTTTTTGGTAAAGCCTTTGATTATAAAATGTCGTCGGAGACTCCGACTACCGTTTTGTCCAAAAAACGCAAGGACAAGGACCGACACGCAAGGCCCGCGGTCCCCACTGACACCACGCCAAAACCGGCTACACGTGGTCTGGTTCTCAGCGAGACGCCTATGCAGTCCCTGACTACCGACGACACTTCTTTGGCGGTGTCTTCTGTAACCGAGACCGCAGGTACCTCGGCCCATACCCAGACTACAACCACCGAAGCCACTGTGAGCGTTTAGCCTCCTTTTGTGGACAGGTCCACTTCCACCCATGGTGTCTTTAGACCCTCATCTTCCTTTTCCATTAAGGCCTTTACTAAGTCCAAATCAGCCAGGCATCCCCAGAAGCCTGTTGCACAGGGCCCATCTCCAGGCCCCATGCCTAAAAAACAGATGCTTAAAATGGCTGAGGATTTAATTACTCTTATCAGGGGTTCCCAACCCCCTCCAGACAAGAGACCCAGAGTGGAGGAAGATTCTCCCTCTTCTGATCAGGGCTCCATTTTTTCAGAACATTCTGATGTAGAGGAACACTCGTACTCCCCTTTTGAAGATTCTGATGCAGAGCAGTTCATTCCTTCTGTATCTCCTCCTGAGGATTTTTCTTTTGGGGAAACCTTGCACACCTTGAGGGAACACTTCCACTGGGAAGGCCAAGACTTTTCTGATTCCAAGAAAAGACTTAGGGAATTTCTCTTGTTACCTCAACACAGACCTCTGGCGATACCTCCTGTCTTGGACATACTTGATGATGTTTATTCGGAGGCTTGCCTTAATCCGGATTCCCTGCCTCCTGCCCCAGTCAAGCCTGATAGGTACTACAGAGTTCCTAACTCTCACCAATTTCTTTACAAAAGCCATAATGCTGACCCTGAAACCATTTCTCAAGGCCCCAAGGGAGTGAAGGCCTCTACTGCTAAGAATCCACTACCTTCCGAAAGAGTGTCAAGATCCTTAGAAAGGTGGGGAAAAAAGGTATATACCTTGGCCACCCTAGCCATGAGGGCCTTAAATTGTCAGTTTCATATGCTTAAATATCAGCAGTTTCTGTTATCACAATTAAGAAATAAAATGTTTCAACCTGAACAACCAGATTTAAAGGAGTTGCAGGATATGATGCATTACTGCAGAACAAGTGGGTAAACACACCTTACAATGTGGCTATGATGCTCTAGAGGCCTCAAGTAGAGCTGCTGTTACAGGATCAGTCATTTGTAGACATGCCTGGTTTAGGGAACAAATCTTGCCTGATCATGTTAAAGCTAAACTACTAGATGCTCCTTTACAAAAGGATGTATTATTTGGTACTACTGCTGAGGAGATACTATGGAAAATGGAAGAAAAAGCCAAATCTATGCAAACTGTCAAAGCTTTTCTACAGGTTCAACCACCACGTTTTAACAGAAATTGGCCTTCAAAAAACAGGTCCTTTCCAGCCACGGACAAGCCCCAAAGAGGTAGATACAGGCGCACAAGGGGCAGAGGACAATCTCAAGGATCATATAGAGGCAGGCAATGGCAAACTCCAGCACCAAGAGGTGGCGAAGACAGTGCACAACAATACAGGAAACACAAACCCAATGACTTTCCCCTTTGCATGCCAAGCAAGTCTCAGCTGGCAGCACCCTTGGGAGGGAAGCTGGCATTATTTACAAGAAATTGGCATATTATCACAACAGACAAATGGATCCTGGACATTATAAACAGAGGCTACAGATTTCATTTTCACACTCCTCCAAAAATGAAAGGCATGCCAAACCTGCCACACAATCAAAGGGCAGAGGCTCAAAAACAAATTTCAAAGCTCATGGACATGAAAGCTATTCAAGAGGTACCTACTCACGAACAAGGTCAAGGTTTTTATTCCAGACTATTCCTGGTACCAAGGAAAGGAACTGACTGGAGACCCATTTTGGACTTATCCATCCTAAACACATTTCTACTTGTACCAAAATTCAAGATGCTCACCTTACAGCAGCTTCTTCCCATGCTGGGCAAGGAGTCTTGGCTGGTAACATTGGACCTCAAGGAGGCATACCTGCATGTCCCAATCAGACAAAGCTGCAGAAGATACCTCAGATTTCTTGCAGGTTCAATCCACTATCAATTCTCTGCATTGCCCTTTGGCTTATCTACTGCGCCCAGAGTATTCACGAAATGCCTGGCATCAGTAATTGCCTACTGCAGACTTCAAGGGATACAAATTTACCCTTATTTGGACGATTGCCTGATCCAAGCGGACAGCAAACACATACTTCTGGAACATCTGGCTTATGTAACACGGTTATTGAATTCTCTGGGATACACAGTCAACAAAGAGAAATCCAGGCTAACACCATCTCAGAAAATAACTTTCCTGGGTGCCAACTTGGACACAAACGCCCAGATGGCCTATCTTACGCCAGAAAAACAGGGGCAATTAACTCAGTACTTCAAAATACTAGCAAATTGTACCAGGCTAACTGCAAGGAAAATCCTGCAGGCTCTGGGCTTCATGGCATCTTGCATTCTTCTAATCCCATGTGCAAAGTTGCATATGAGGAAACTTCAGTGGTACCTAAAAAACCTTTGGTCTCAACACAGCCACAGTTTGGAAACAATAATACCAATAATTCCATGTTTGCAAAAAGAATTTCTATGGTGGGCCCAAGCATGCCAAACAAACACAGGTCTACCATTCTGCAAGCCTCAAGCAAATCAAGTCATCACAACAGACGCCTCAGATTACGCCTGGGGGGCGCACATGACAGGACAGGTGCATTCAGGGCAAATGGTCCCAAAAGGAAAAGCACCTTCACATCAATCAAAAAGAAATGCTAGCAGTGATGAATGCAATTACAGCTTTCAAGGACCTCCTGCATCCAGGACAATTATTGATAAGAACAGACAACACCACAGTAATGTGGTACATAAACAAACAAGGAGGAACACATTCATACCCCCTGTGCAGAACTAGCCATGACACTTTGGAACTTGGCTCTGGAATGGCAAATCGAACTTCAAGCACAGTACTTGCCAGGTTTGGAAAACACGCTGGCAGACAATCTAAGCAGAAATATGACAGATCCACACGAATGGAAGTTGCATCCTCAAGTGTTTACAAAGATAATCCAAGCGTGAGGGAGGCCAGACATAGATCTCTTCGCCTCCCACAGGAATCATCAATTGGAAAAGTTCTGTTCAAGGACCTTTCATCCAAAGGCCTGGAGAGTGGATGCCCTTTCATTCAGTTGGACAGCATGGACAGTTTACGCCTTCCCACCTCTGCCTCTTCTGCCCAAGGTGCTCTTGAAAGCAAGAGCAGACAGACCGAAGATGATACTGATTGCTCCAGACTGGCCAAGACAACACTGGTACCCACTCCTGAGGAGCCTAACACATACTCCTCCCTGGTCCCTACCTCTAATGCCTCTTCTGCTGACTCAGCACAGCTACAAAACTCTTCACAGTCAGCTGAAAACTCTCAATCTGGCTGCATGGAAAATTCCTTAGTACCACAACAGACCCTACTCTCCAAAGAGGTGCAGGATGCCATTTTGGAGGCCAGAAGGCCATCTACTAGAAAGGCTTACTCCGCAAAATGGAAACGTTTTTGCGCTTGGAATGAGAAAAAAGGCCAGGATCCTAGAAAACTGAATTTGCCTCAAATATTACAGTATCTAGCTGAGCTGTTGAATAGTGGACTTTTATTTTCCTCCATCAAAATTCATGCTTCAGCCATTTCTGCAGAATACAACACTGATCCACCCTTATTCTCTCACCCACTTTTAAGACAGTTCCTCAGAGGAGCTAAGAATATAAGACTGCCAAGGAAACAACCAATACCAGCGTGGGATCTTAACTACATACTAAAAAAAATAACATTACCTCCCTTTGAACCAGCTGCCTCAACAGATTTGCAATATTTGTCCTGGAAAACAGCCTTCCTTCTGGCCATTACCTCAGCTCGCAGGGTTTCGGAACTACAAGCCCTCATGGCTGTGCAGCCCTTTCTCATCTTCCATCAGGACAGGGTTTCCCTACAAACCAACCCTTCATTTTTGCCTAAGGTAGTATCCAGGGTAGCTTTAAATCAGGCCATACACTTACCCACCTTTTACCCCAATCCTCAAAACAAAGGGGAAAGGCTGCTACATTCCTTAGACATCCATAGACAGCTACGTTACTATTTGGACAGAACACAGCCCTTCAGGAAATCAGAACAACTTTTTGTGTCCTATGCTGTAGGAGCTCAAGGGAAGCCAATTTCCAAACAGACAATTTCAAAGTGGATAGGCCATTGCATACGGTTTTGCTACTCCTTTCATGGCAAACCTGTTCCTACAGGCATCAGATCCCACTCCACAAGGGCCACAGCTACCTCTACAGCCTTCCTCAGTGGAGTCCCTACCAAAGATATTTTGGAGGCAGCCACTTGGAGTTCTGTGCATACCTTCACAAAACACTACCACCTGCCTTTATATTCCAAAACTAGAGCAGGCTTTGCCACTGCTGTGTTGCAGGGCATTCTGGCTGCTCACAGTTCCACCTAGTGCCTACCACCCTGTGCATAGCTTTGGGATTCTACCCATCTGTGATTACTGCAGCTGTATGCACGATGAACATAGTACAGTTTTGTACCTACCATAAATGTAGATGTTCGAGTGCTAATACAGCTGCAGTACAGGTTTCCCTCCCTCCTTCCCCTCTTGGTAAAGGCATAGTGGCTAACACCTCCTCATACAACCGAATTTGGGTTATCCTTCTATGGTGTATTTGCTTGCAACTACTGATTTTTGATTATATTGCATTGCTTGACTAAATATATATATAATTATGTATTGCCTTCCTTCTGGGGGCACCTGACATCTGGGGCAAGAAAGACTGAAGAAAATGGCGTCGGCTGTGTCCTGTATACCCCTGTCGCACTGACGTCAGGAAAGAAAGCGACGACAACCGACGCCGGACCTAGACTTTGGAATTTGGCTGACCGAGGACCCGCCTGACAGCAGAAAACCCATCTGTGATTACTACAGCTGTATTAGCACTCGAACATCTACATTTATGGTAGGTACAAAACTGTACTTTATACCTGGCTGGTTCTTTTCCATTTTCAGTATCAGGGGAGATCATTATTAGACTTCAGGGTTAGTAAGACAGTCTCTCCTTCTCCACTATGTAGAGAAGGCTGCCTTCCTCAGAAATTATTATTCTGGCACAGTTTCAGGAATATCTCCAGCAGTGGAATCCTTTGTTTCTGTCTAGGCCTTGTTTGTTCATTTTCCATAGCCTGCATTCTGTCTCATACATTCAAGGAATATGATAACGCAAACCATGTATTTTTCCTTAATTAAGGTTATGACTGTGCCTTGATATCTGCCCTTCCTTTACCCTATCCAATCTGTGTGATAGCTTTTATCCTACTGCTGTTCCTTTGAAAATTTTTGGGGGGCTACATGCTGGATTGCTTTCAGAAGCTTTGGGCTGTACCGCTCTTTGCTGCCAAGTGATCATTTGTTACTTAGGTTTCCATTCATAAAATTCTGTCTCTGTCTCCTTTGTAAATATCTCCGTCATATTTTGATACCTCCTTTCAGGACACTGTACTCTCTCTGCTTTGGGGTTTCTGCATTGCTTTGTCTGAAATCATTGGGGCTCATTGTTCTTCACTTCTTTGTAGGATAAGGAGTTACCAGATTGCTCTTAGCTGAAGAGTGTTTCTGAAATTGGCCTTGTACCTTACATTGCATTCTGTTCCAGACTGACTTCTTTGCCGTCTTGCTAATGGATCACTTGTAGCAAAATGCCTTTGTTATTCTCCACTTCATTTCCAGATTTCTCTTTAATGTTAAGGACTCTTGCCACAGGCTTAGTACATTTTCTTATGTTAGCTCCTAGGTTGAATCTGTTTCTGTCAGATTTTGGAGGGCTTATTGACAGGGCCTTTTATTTCTCTGTGAGCTTGTAAGTTTCCTCTTCCATTTTGAGGTCATCTGTTATTGGTCTTGTACCTTGCCTCACATTAGGCTTAGTTTTTCTGGAGGTTGATATTGCTCTTAGGCTGCCTATCTCTCTCACATGTATTCTCAGGACATGTTTTTTCCTTACTAGATCTTAATCTTCTTCCAGGGATACTGTGTACCCTCTCTTTCACTAACCACATTACTCTGACAGTTAGTATAATGTGAATTGGGTATTGATCCATGGCCTTAGGATGGGTATTCTTCTGTGGACTCAGAGTGTACTAGTCCTGTCTGTATTATTGTTAGTCCCCATTTACTTTGCATGTTTTTATTTTACTTGGATGCCATATAGTTACTGCTTACTCCTGTAGATACCTTATTAGTCATGCTCTCATAGTTCCACCCAACACACTAATGAGGGGTTCTTTCACCAAGTGGTCCTCAATTCTGGCCTTTTAGGCACTGTACAAACATTCAGTTGCATGGTGGAGATTGCTGGACTAAAACAACCACTTCCCCCACAGGAAAGGTGTGTCAGTGCTGATTACTGTCTCCCACCTTCCTCCACCCGATTTTTCTAGCACTCACGATATTGTTCAAACTTGGTTTATAGTCGAGGCTTTATCCATTCATGAGACAGAGCCATGCTACTTTAGCTTGATATTTAAGCAACTGTTTTCCCAGTTACTTTAATTTAGTGTGATGACCTTTATTTCTTTTTGCTGATGGAGTTCCTCTGCCAGTATTTACCACTGGGAGTAAGTTGAGGACTAAAATCTGGTGATTACTACGCTGATTTAGCATTATTGGTCAGCATTTCTTTATTTTGACCAGCAGTTATATTTGACATTTTATCTTATCTTTTTTTTTCTATCTTTTTATAACTATTCACTAATTCTTATTTGTTATATTTGTTAAGGATATTTGTTGTTTGACTTTGCTTTGCCCACTTTTTTAACTAGAAAGTATAGTCCTTTTACTATGCTTCCTCACATTATTTTGTCCTGTATTTCTAAAAAACAAAAAGAAAAAAAAAATAGTAACTCTTTTCAAGTGTTGTGTTATCTAAGCAAGTGTCTTGAGAGACCCTTCTTATAATTTAGTTTGCATTCCTAAAGTAAGTTTTTATTCACATCTCTTCCTGAAAGGCAGACATAAATATTTCCCTCATTTAAGTCTAAATTATTAACGTTCCCCACTGAGCTATCTTTACAAATGTTGTAGTCATGTAGACTCGTGAGATATGTTAATTTTCTGATTGTCTGTCCCAGACTGATTGCATTTATGTACAGACATTTTAATTTGAAATTATTTTTAAAGCGTTTGCAATAAAAAAAAAAAAAAGCCTGCTATAAAACTGCAGTCAAAGCAACTCTTAATGCAATGGTTGATTATATTCTGTTTTTCATTATTTGTTTTGTCTTCAGTGTGACAGCCAATCCAGTTGTCAGTAAAATAAGCAGTTGTTTTCTTTATTAAATATTTTTCAAATTCTTCCATTTATCATGTACATTGCTTTATTTTTTCAGATATCCAAACTTATCATACAGCATTATGGTAGTATTGTTGTATTCCCCTGCTGTATTTTCTACATTTTGTTCCATTCCTGTATTTCAGTAGCCTTTCCCCCAGCTTATTTAATTTATTCTTGTTTGCTGTGATGTCACCATATTCAATATGTAATTATTCTCTAACCTTAGCCTTAATTACATATGTTTCTATTTTCCTGCCATTTCCTGTTTTTGTTGACCTTTACCCCATCTGTGACTTTAGTTTCTGAGCTGCCATCTTAAGACACCAAAACATGCAACAGGGAAGCAGCAGAAGTAGTAATTTAGCAGCTTGAAGCCTTACCTGGGAACACAAAAGCAGGATTTCCACCGCAGAGAGCCTGGAACAGATACATCGTGTCCCAGAGCTGTGCTAAGTTATAATTCACCAGTGTCATGTATTAATGAGTTCTTGCCTGGTGGTACACTGAAACTAGTTTTACTGTGGTAAAACTGTTAGTTGCAATGGTTGCCTGGAGATTCTGCCTACATATATAAATAGTGTAACTGATGTAGTTTTAGATATACAACTGTATCTATAGGAAGTTAACCCATAACAACAGAACTGCCTTCGCTCCTGTTTGATATAAATATATATTGTGCAAATGTATGGCAATGAGACAACTGTAGTGGATGTCCACAAAAGCAACCCCTTCCAGCATAACCCCATACTAAATTTTCCTATGAGCCTGCAGTGGGTTCCTAGACATGCTCTCCTTGAAACCCATCTATCACCTATACAGATCTGTCTACCTCTGTGTGTTGTATATCCAAGCTGTATATATTTGCACGTCTCTCTGCACCACTGCTCTTATTTGCCAGTGGGTTACCCAATTGTCCGTAGCATATAACTGACCTCTACTGGCCTCCTTCACCCCTACAGCCCCATAGTATTATATATAGCCAAGCAAACCTGCTGTTTCTGATTGGTAAGTCTACTGTTTCTAACATCACTGGCTTACAGCAATGTTCTCCTCCTTTCCATAGGTGCACTTATGTTCTCCATAGGGAGCGGAAAGCAGTGGTTAGGCAACAACAGCCAAGCTGAGAATGATGTCCTACTGCAGGCACTCAGGCATACCTCTCAACCTGTAGTGAAAAAATTTGGACAAAGCCTAAAATAATGGGGAACAGATTTTAAATATTGCTGTTATAAATCGTAGAATAGCAGGTTTTGTGGTAGCATTACATTTTCTGAAGGTTATGAAAACTGACACTCAAATGTGTGCCATTATTTAGTGACTTCAGAATGCAGTGATTTGCCAGAAAACCATAAATTTTATGAGGAACAAAACAAAAATATGTGGCAAAATTCTGGACAGTTGAGAGGTATGGATTACAGATGTACATATTGTTTGCACAGGAAACATTTTGTTGTGGGGAGATGAAGTAACTGGGTAGAGAGGATACCTCTTTTGCTGTTTACTGCAAGTAATCACACAAACGCAGACTTAGACTTCTGATGGGCCATTCATTTTTCAGATCATTGGACAATAATATAAAAGTAAGGACCACCAAAAGAGCACAAATGAGAATATCATACTGCATGATAAAGTCCAGGACCACAAAACAAATAATTTTAAAATATTTTCCTAAAAAGTAAAAGGGTTTCGTCCAAACATTTTCAGACTTCATTAGAACTAATGAGACAAATGCTACAACCAGTAAATATAAGCCCATTAATTAAAAACAATTAAACTACATTTGATCAATTAAATCAATGTACATTTTGATTAAAAATATAAAGGGACAAGACACAATTTCTGTAAAACACCTTATAAAGAAGTACACAGGTGCAATAACCATGCCTTATTGTAAATGTAGTATAATTTACAAAATAAAATAAAAAGAACATAAATAATAATCTAGCAGCCCTTAATTTCAGAAATGGGCCAATAGAAATGCAGTCATTTAGCCCTGGTTCCAAATTTTCTCCAAGTAACAATTGCCAGAATAACTCCCAGTACTCTGTACGGGTTTCCCATGCATCAGCGCAAGGATCTAAAATGATATCTTCTAACACAAATAATAAAAAGTACTATTTTCACACTTTTTTCTGTGTTTTTCCAAAGCATTAATATTAGAACCCCTCTTAATATCATATACATGTTCATAAATACATTTTTAGAGGTGTCTCAGTTTTTCTGATATAAAATGCTGGGCATACACCACAAGCAGCAAGGTAAATCTCACCATTACTATTGCAATTGAATAACTTATTAACTATTAATTGTTTGTGTGCTGCAGGATAGTGTTCTGACGTCTTCATGACATAAGGACACTGGCCACATGAATGCGTTTATATTACGTTATCAAACATTTACAATTTTGAATACCATATGGTCGTCACCATACGATCAAACTCATAAATGTTCTAAAACGTAATAAAAAACAAAACAAAAAAAAAAACACAAAAATTAACTCTTGAACGTCTTAAGCAGGGGGGCACAACTCCCTGAACCTCCCACACCACCTGCTCCTTAAATATACCAATTCCGAGATCGCACTACAGTGCAGAAAAGGGAAATCTTCCCATTCTATGCTGTAATGGAGATCTCTGTTGACATGCTCACACATCGAAAAATTCGAACATATGGTGCCCGACCATATGACGTTCAATTTTTTCGCTGTGCGATAATGTGATATAGACCCACATAAACAACCCTTGAAAGTGCCCACATTACTTTTAGTGGGGGGGGGGTCTTGAAGGATGTTCGTATACCTCCTTAAAATGTCTTCCTTGTTTGTACACCACTGCCAGGAGTTTTGAGAGAGGAGTTAGAGTTGGGCAGGGTCTTGAATCTTTCCCAATATTTTAAAGTAATATATTTTACCAATCGATTGTAATAGTTGGATTCCAAAAATAAGGCTCTGTGAAAAGGTGTATTATTAATTTCTTCCTTCCAGTTTGTTTTCATAGACTTCCCATAGGGTACCACCTTGTTTTTATCCAAAATGGATAAATACGTCTTTCTCCTCCCCTGAATAATCTCAGTTTTAATGGGATCAGTAAAAGTTTCTGGATACCTCCTTTTGAAGAATAACCTAGATATAAATTCACTTTCATGTACAAAATCATTATAGTCTGAGGTCATTTTCGCTGCTCTAATAAGTTGACCTTTAACAATATTACGCTTTAAAGATATGGGGTACTCACTCTTGAAGTTCAAATAGAAGTTTGAAAAAGTATCCTTTCTATATATCTTACTCCTAAAAGTATTGTTCATGGAATCTTTAAAGATTTGAACATCGAAATAATGGAAAGTATCAGTCTGAATTTCATAGGTAAGTTTTAAAAAGGAGGTAGTTTGCCGAACTTATTCAATAAACAACATAGCATTTTTTCTAGCTGCTTTCCAAAAAAACACAGATGTCATCAACAAAACAGGTATACAACTGACAGTATTTAAAATACAGGGAATTCAAAATAAAAATACTTTCCCATGTCAGTAATACTAAATTAGCAAAAAATGGGGGCACATGTCCCCCCCATTGCCACACCACTGATTTATTTAAAGAACTCCCATCTAACACATGTAATTATTATCCAAAATAAGTTCTATCAATTCAGTAATTAACTTAATATCCCTGTTATTCAAAAGCTCACATGATAGCAAGGCTTGTTGGAACCATTCTTTACCAATAGAATGAGGAGTCACGGAAGATAAATCAGTAATGTTAATCGTAACAAACTATAGTACACTTTTCAAATATTCTAACTCACCTAAACACTCCAAAAAGTCCCCATGAATCTTTTAATAGGTGAAGTTTGTGTTCACTAAACATTTTTAATTTTCTGTCAACAAAGGTAACAAGAGGGTAGGTTTTGGTGCCACTAGCAGCCATGATCAAATGTAAAGGTGGATCACACAAGTCCTTATGTAAGAATGTCAAATATAGAAGGAATTCTGGCTTTATCAACTTTAATAAAGTCCAATAGACCCTTATCAGTAAAATTTTGCAAAAATAAATCATCCAAAGTGGTTAATTCTATGATAGGCAACATTAACTTTTTTTTTGGAGCCTGGGGGATGTTTACCCAACTTGTGTAACATCTTTAACATGTTCCGTGTATAATGCGCCATATCCATAAGGAGTAGACCATCCCCTTTATCTGGTTTCATCACCCGTAAATTCTTGTTTTGGGTTAGTTCATTTGAAACCTTCTTTTAACAAAAGTCCAAATTATAGGTTCTAAACACACTTTTACTAAAAAGGCCCCTAATATCTTGCTCCACCAGGGATTCAAGACTTTGTAGCACTGGGTATAAGGGGGATTAAAAGTGCTTTTTTTTTCCTTAAAGGAAGGAGAAACAGCCATTCCCGACTTATGCTGGTAAAATACGTCAGGGTCAACTTTCTGGAGAAATAGTTTAAAATCAATAACAGTTCTACTTGTATTAAAGGAATAAGTAGGTACAAAAGAAAAACCTTTTTAAAAATAGAAAAATATGTTTTATTAAGATCTAATTGTGCATAATTATAAACCTTAAAATGATCCTGTTCAAAAACAATCCCACTGGGTGCATTAAAATTTCACTATTAGTTTCTAAAACTGATTTCTTCCCCTTCTTCCTTTCCCCCACCACCTCTTCCCTGGTTTGAACGTCCACCTTCTTGTCGAGTGCGGTAATTTTGAATTCTGTGAGACCGCCTCAACAGGGAAAATTCTAAAGGGTCCTGAAAATTAGGTTTGTAGTTTTCTTCTAAATCTGAAGGGTTAATGTCATCATCACAATAGTCAGAAACAAGCACCTGGTGCACTGCAGAGTTCCTGTTGGAGAAAGAGCCCTTTAAAGGCTATAATTTATTTAAATAAAGAGAGGGTTAAACAAGTGTTGGGTGAAATAAATATTAGACTTTTGCACTAGTAATAATATCTGTCATGTTATCCCAGAATCTCAGTGATTTACCTTTAAGGCTTTCTAAGACAGACTGTTAAAAATTGGCAGCTATCAGATTTAAGAAGACTCGTACTGAAGAGTCTTCTAGAAAAAATCCATTTAAAACAGTCACAGTTAAAGATCAGAACTTCTCCACCTGTGCTATTTCTCAGCAAAATATTGGGTATTTACTTGCAAAATGTGAGACTTTCCAGTTTTAATCTCTAGAATTCAGTGCAACTGAGTATAAAACTATTTACGGAGGTTTGGGAGAAATTCACAGTAAAATTTTAGCAACATTGTTAGACCGTATAGCGATGAACAAACATTCATATCTTTTAGACTCACATTCTGGTATCCACCTAACTCATCCTGCAGCAGTTGCAGTCAGGTTTGTCAAATACTGTACAGTTTTTCCAAATCAGATTTTTCAGTAAACATGATTTGATCTGACCTTATTGACTTTGATCTTCCAGTCCTAACTTAAGAGGAGTTTATTTTTTATTTATTTACTTATTTCATTTCAAGAATGTTCACAGTCAAGCACATGAGATCTGGTAGAGCACCAAAACCAAATGGCCTAAATGCTGTTCTGTATACGAAACTTGGAGGATATCACACCCTCGTCCTAGTTTTACCTGTCTCCAGCATTGCTCTCTTTGATGCTGTTCCCAAACCTCAATCCTAGAAATTTCCATTGTGATTCTGAAATCCTGTAAAGGCCATCTCCCTTTCGTCATTATACAAGACTGTATCTTTAGTAAGTATGGAACACAAGATCCCCATCAAAATTATGGCTCTCTTTCTAGATAATCCTTTTTAAGAAATTACTGAGATCTGAGCAAACTTTTCTCAGAGGTTGTAATCCATCAGATCAAGGTTGTGTAGTAGGTTATTAGTTTCCCCACCCACTCTCTTCATTGGTTAAAGTGTTTATATTGTATTCAACAGCTAAAGCAAGAACTAATGGAGTTTTTTCAAAATCTCTTTTCACTTACTCTTGATATGAGGCAAAGGTACTGATGTCCCCTTTTTGTTTAATTTGCTGCCTGAATATTTAATAAGAAGGATCAAAAAGTAGTAACCAGATGAGGTCAATCTGTGTAGGTAATACTCCTTGAAATTTGTTGCTTAAGCTAAAGGTGTCTTGGATTCTCGCAGTTCCACATTGCCCTCTGTTAGGGTCTAGGGGTACTCGAAGAAAATGCTCAAATTTCATGTTCAGCATTGCTGAATATTAGTATTTGTTCTTCATACTTCCTGCTGTCTTCAAATGACCTTTTACATCTTGAAACTGTATAGGCCTCCCTTGGCCAGAAATTTAGGTGTTGACCTCCGCTCTAATTTCCAGCTCATGAATAAGAAACTTTGGTGCTTACTTGTTAACGCATTCAGGAGCCAAAGGTGTTATACCTCAACAAATCATTGATTTTTGTTCGAAAGATTACATCCTATCCAGGGAAATTGTAGTTTGCTAAATGTGTACGTATTTTGCAAATGTAATTTGCATAATACATAAAAAGAAAAAGGGTTTTGTACCCGAAAAAAACTGTAGTTCATAATGCATAAAAACAAATTGGTCACCCGGCAGCTCTTCCTTCGAATTTCCATTTGCTTCCCCCATCACACACGGGTCCCTACAGTAGCTTTATTCAGTTTCCCACAGTCATGACAGAAATATTTACCATAACTTACAGCTTCTAAAATTCTTTTGATAAAGAGTAATAATGCTTACATGTACATATTAAAATACACGCTGCATTTTCAGTAACAGAATACTGTTTTTTTAACTGTTCCATTGTACTAGCTGTACATAGAGTGCGGAGTACAGCAGTTGGTCAGTGTTGCTCCTGTGCAAGTTTACTACAGTCATAAAAGGTTTGTAATGCCACCAGTACCTATCTTGACTGTACTTGGTTTTGTTTTACATTTAAGATCAGGGGTGTAGGTAGCACGATATAGAAATTTTGTAGTAAAACCTAATGTCGTTAGCCCCCACCACTCACCTGTCATTATAAAAAGCTCCTGGATGCGTTAATACGTAAGTACCGAAACTTTTTATCTCTGGTGATAAACTGATTTCTTATCTAGATATGTGGACTAACCTTCCTTACTTAGAAGAGTTAATGTCTAAGATTAATATTTTACCTCATTTACTATAATTCTTCTGAAATCTCTATATCTTACTTAATGGACAATATTTTCCTCTTATTTTAATTTACTAAAATGTCTTGAGGAAATGGATGTCCAAGAATTATTTATCTAGAACGTTGTAACCCTCTGTCAGAAGATGTAATTTAGACATTTCCAAATATTTTTATTGATGTTATGAAGCGATTGCTTTTCTTGTTGCAATTAGATAGGAACATACTGGTCCCTATCTGGTCTAAAACTGGAAAGAAATGATTGCTAATTTTACACAATGTTGCTGTCAAAACCATTTTTCACATCACAACTTTTGTAAATTTAAAGTACTCATTCAATGGAAATTCAGTCATGGTATGGTGTCATCTCTGTAGTCTGCTTAGCTTTGTCCACAAAAGTGAAGTCGGTCTGCCAGTTCTCTGTAAGCTGATCTTTAATTCTGACTCCTCTGTTGATTTACCTTCCCTTAACCTAAGTTCATTAGATGTATATTATCTAATCTCTGTGTAGATGGCAAACTACTAGGTTTGTCTTTGTGGCAGTCCTGTCTTGATGTACGAGCAGAAAAGCCTTTTCAGCTTTATCATAACTGTGATTCTGCGAAGAGGGAATTTAAAAGCAAATAGGGGAATGTTCACAAATTCTAAGACTGTGATATCTCCCAACCCTGAAGTATAGCAGTCATGGAATTAGGATGTGCTAGTAGCAGGAGTGTAGGGGACATAACCGTCTATATCAGAGGTATGGGGGGGGGGATCTGCCTTCCCCTTTGAAAATACCAATAAGTAATACTAAGGTTCACTGTTTTTTATTTGGACTGTTACTTAACGTTCAAACTGTTGAGATTTGCAGAACAGTATCTCAAACGTCTGATGAAAGTTATCAGACTGGTTTAACAAGTGCAAAAGAGAAATGTTTAAATTATAAATTAAGTGGTAATTGATCCAAAAATGGTCTAATTGATGCTCCTCACAAAGATTTCATTACTGCTGAAGAGCTCTTTAGTTGGGTCTCTATGAACATCACTCAAAAAGCAATACCAGGAGACGTTAACATCAGCTGGTTTACTTTAAACTTGCCCTCTCCAGCACCATAAACTTGGATGGCCTCACACTTCTGAAATAATTTAAAATGTGCAACAACAAGGCTAGTCTTGGCTGCACATCTGATGGCCTTGATTTGCTGTTGAACATAGTCTGTTTGACCTTTGTGGTACTGGTCACAAGGACATAGCAAACAGTAAGCAACAGCTCTAGTATGCCAGCTCTGTTCTGTGATGTAAAAGAGTGGTCATTTGTAATATGTTTATTTGTTTAATCTCTGTAAATCCTTTCATGTATCCTGAACCTCTAGGACTTGGTCAGGCTTTGGAAATGTGCTTGAATGGACCAAATGGACCAGCAACCTTGGGGAGCTTGTCAGTTTAAGTGAATTAGCTGTGTTTGCAATGTTCATAACTACTGCTTTATGTTTGAGTTTCAGAGAAAAACATAAACATAACTAGTAAGATGAGCAGGACATCATGAGGCATTGATTTATATTGCATTATTAAGACTTACAGCAATAGGCATATACAACTTAGAACACAGTCAACTATTAAGTTGCTCAGTTATTGTCAAATTACATATTTCAGAGTTTATGAAGCAGATTTGCTGTCATAGCTTTCATCCAGAGCTTGACCGTGTTTCTTCTCAGTCAGTTTATTGTCATGATTGCTTTATTTTAACCTTACATCTTGTAAGTGAGAGCTTACATTGAAAGATAATTACTCAAGTTTTTAGGATATCATTCAGTCAGTCTTTTTATGGGATACGTTCTTTCTCTGCAGTAGAAAACTGCCTGGCAACACTTGGATCATTGGTAGCCAGATGGGTGAGAGCAGAGGATTTGCAAGACCGTAGTCACTGTCATCTAGGTTGTAGTTGGGGGAGGGAGGATTTTGTTTTTGGATCCTGTAAGGATCCTGTAAATCTCTGTCAAATGGGATTCATGTGCTTACCAGGTGGTGAGCCTAATTCAGGCACGTGTGCTTTGCCAGTTGTTACAGATACTTGTAATGCTTTCTATATGACAGAGTTTATAGTTTGGCCTCTGCCAGCAACAGATGCTTTTGTGGAAGGAGGTCAGTAACCCTTCCCTCTGAAGGAGAGCTGTCCCTTTTCTTTTACTAGGCTGATAAACAAACATGGATCATCAGCAATGGGGGACATGTGTCTAACTCCTCCACCAATGGATTAGACTGCAACAAGAAGGCAGTACGTTTCTTCACTCTGCCCATCTTCTTACTTTGTCTGTGCTGCAACCTGTACCAGTTGTCTAGTTATATTAATGACCTTTATATCTAATTGTAGATTCATCACAGGTTTGGAAAGCTTTTATCCTCAGTGTACTTTTGAATGTCAGTTGTTACATCTAAAAGAATGTTATGTTTGTTCTGTATATTTATATAGCTCTTATTTATTGTGCTTAAACAGTTTGAGTCCTACACAGATCACAGCAGTCCTTCATATTCTAATAACTTTGTAAGGGAGTAAGCATTTTGGAGTTAGCCTGACATAATCATAAAATCATTAATTTTTTTCTGTTTCTGGACCTTTATTTGTTTTAAACAAAAAAGATCTTTATTAAATTATCACTTATGATATAGGCAATCCTACATTTATATAAATGAAACCAAACCATACTGACGTAATCTTAGTTGCAAGCATTATAAATCACTTATAATCTACCCAATCATTATCAGTCAAACATTACATAGCTCATTTAAATCCTGCCTTCTTTTAAGCCTCATTCCTCCCCTGTATGTATTCTTCCCACAGTTCCCATGTAATTTGCTCCTACCCTTTTCTAAAGATCCCAGTTCAGTTGTTTTATCTTTGTTACTATATTCACTACATCTAATACAGTTGGGTTAGACTTTGATTTACATTTTCTAGTAATAGCTTTTTTGGCAGCCACCATAATTTGCCTCAGCAAGGCCTTACTATGTCTAAGCAATTCCAGTTCTGTATCATAGCTGAGAAAAGTCATTTCTCTAGATACACCAATTTGCTCACCCAGTATCTCTGATAAAATAGTCTGCAGGGAAGCTTTAAAGTCTGCCAACTCATTACACTTCCAGAAAATATGTTCCCAATCACCTGATGTTCTTCATGTTTCACTGTTGCAGTCATTACATTTGGGGTAATCTGCTGGCAGGTTGCCCTCAGTCTGCCTGAATTCCAAAGTCTTGGGTCCTGCGTCAATTGCTGTCTCCTCTTCCATGACGTCAGGTCATCAGGGGTATAAAACAAGAAGCTGACTCCATTTTCTTTAGTCTTTCTTGCTGCGCGGTGCCCGAAGCAGAAGCATTTCGCAAGTGCCGGTCGGACGACTCCTGAAATATTCGAGTTTGAGTTTCAGAACCGAAGTCTTCACTAAAGCTAAGTACCCCATTGGGGAAACTTTTTTCTTGCTCCATACCGATGTCAGAAAAAGTTAATAATTGTATTACTTGTGGGAAGCAAATACCTCATAAGGATTTCCATTTATACTGTATTCCTTGCCTAGGCCTGGCTGTCGGTTTTGTGCTAGATTTAACCAATGCACTATTAAGCATCGGTATAGTTTTGCCTCAAAGTATTTTGGAAACAGATTTAACTACCCAGAAATATCGTCGGATCACAATCCGACTACCGGAGTACATAAAAAAAACGCAAAGAAAAGGACAGAGAGAGACAGTCGAGGTCCAAAACCGACGACGAAGCTTCTCCTAAGCCAGTCGCCGATTCACCGGTACTCATTGAGGTGCTTTCACAGCCTCTGATACCCGCTACTTTTCGAGCTGCAGGCCTCTACCGACACCCATGTGGAGTCCGGCGTGCTGAGAGATACTCAAAGTATTGGACCCATGGATGTAGATACTCAAAGTATTGGACCCATGGATGTATCTCCCTCGTATGGGTCCAGAGCCGCTGAGCAGGCACTGGCTTCTGAGGGGGTATTCAGGCCTCAAAATTTTTATATCAAACCGATGACAGCTGCAAAACCAAAGACAAAAGCAAGTTCTAAAACTAAAAAACTGATGCATGAGCCACGTGCACAGGCCTCTATGCCCTAAAAAACAGATAATCAAAATGGCTGAAGACCTTATTACCTTGATCAGGGGTTCCCATCCCCCTCCAGATAAAAGGCCTAGGCAAGACGCTGATTATGAATCTTCAGATCAGGTTTCTATTTCTTCTGATCAGGAATTGTCTATACCTCCCTATGAGGATTCTGATGCAGAGGAGTCTATACCATCTGCATCGCCTCCTGAGGATTATTCATTTGGAGAAACCTTGCATACTTCTGAGGGAGCATTTTCACTGGGAGAGTCAAGATTTCTCAGAATCAAAAAAGAGGCTTAGGGATTTCCTTCATCTCCCTCAGCACATGCCTTTAGCCATACCCCCTGTTTTAGACATTGTGGATGATGTGTTTTCGGAGTCAAGCTTGACCTCTGACTCCTTACCTCTGGCTCCCAGCAAGCCTGACAGATATTACAGGGTCCCTGACTCACACAGAATTTTATTTAGAAACCCTGCTGCTGATCCTGAAACTATTTCACAGGGTCCAAAGGGAGTTAAGGCCTCAAAAGCAAAAAATCCTACCCCTTCTGACAGAGATTCAAGGGCACTGGATAGATGGGGAGAAAGGTTTATACATCTGCAACCCTGGCAATTAGGGCCTTAAACTGCCAGTTTCATATGCTCATGTATCAACAACATGTTATGGGATTGCTGAAACAGAAAATGATGTTGATTTCTGAATGTGCAGAAAATAAAGAATTGCAGAAATTATTGCATGCAGCTGAACAAGTTGGAAAGCATACTTTGCAATGTGGTTTTGATTCTTTAGAGGCCTCCTGCAGGGCCGCAGTTACTGGATCTGTGATTAGGAGGTATGCCTGGCTAAAGGAACAAAATTTGCCTGATCATGTTAAAGCTAAATTGCTAGATGCACCTTTACAGCATGATACTCTGTTTGGTATTAAGGCAGAAGAGGTTTTAAAGTAAATGGAAGACAAAGCTAAGTCTATGCAAACTGTAAAAGACGTCTTACAAGTGCAGCCACCAAGATTCAGTAGACACTGGCCTACAAAAAATTGGTCCTTTCCTGTGTCAGATAGAGCTCAAAGGGGCAAATCCAGACGCCCTAAGGGTTCCAGATACCAGGCACAAGATTCATACAGGTCAAAGCAATGGGGTGCTTCTACCTCAGATTCAAGGCTGGCTTAATGCATTACCAATTCTCTGCACTGCCCTTTGGCTTATCTACTGTGCCCAGGGTCTTTACAAAGTGCCTGGTACCAGTAATTGCATTTTGCAGACAAAGAAGTATTCAAATATGGCCTTACTTGGATAACTGTCTCATTCAAGCAGAGAACAAGGACATTCTTCTTCAACACCTGGCATTTGTGAAAAGGCTTCTGACATGCCTAGGGTACACACTAAACGAAAATAAATCACAACTGGTACCCTCTCAAAAGATAACATTCCTGGGTGCAAGCTTGAATACAATTGCCCAGATGGCTTACCTCATGCCAGACCAGCAAAGGCAACTGACTACTTACTTTAAACTAATGGCAACACAAACCCAATTATCTGCAAGACAAATTCTGCACGCTTTGGGCTTCATGGCATCCTGCATCCTACTGATTCCATATGCAAGACTGCCTATGAGGAAACTTCAGTGGTACCTAAAAAGTTTATGGAGTCAACATTGCCAGAGTCTGGAAACAATGATTCCTCTCATTCCCTGCCTACAACAGGAGTTTTTATGGTGGGCAAAGGCATGTCACCAAAACATGGGATGGGCCTTCACTCTACCCCCTGCCAGCCAAATTTTGACAACAGACGCATCAGATTATGCCTGGGGGGCCCACACATTCAGGGCATGTGGACCCCAAAACAAATGCATCTACATATCAACCAGAAAGAGATGCTAGCTGTGCAAAATGCCCTGACAACCTTCAAGGACTTACTTCACCCAGGACAACTACTGATAAAGACGGACAACACCACTGTCATGTAGTATATAAACAAGCAGGGGGGTACGCACTCACACACCCTTTGCAGATTAGCCATGGCACTGTGGAACACAGCTTTGACTTATCAAATACATCTTCAAGCTCAGTTCCTGCCAGGAAAGCAAAATACTCTGGCAGGCGATTTAAGCAGAAACCTTATGGATCCTCACGAGTGGAAACTAGATCCACAAGTCTTCAGCATGATAACAAAGAAATGGGGAAGCCCAGACATAGATCTATTTGCCTCCCCTCAAAATTATCAGTTGAAAAGATTCTGCACAAGGACTTATCACAGACAGGCATGGAAAGTGGACGCCCTATCCTTCAGTTGGAAAAACCTGTCAGTTTACGCCTTTCCTCCACTGCCTCTTCTTCCCAAGGTCCTCCTAAAAGTCAGACAAGTAAAACCAAAGATGACACTAATTGTCCCGGACTCGCCCCGCCAATACTGGTTCCCAATCCTAAGGAACTTGTCTCAATACCCAGCTTGGACCTTACCTCAAAGACCTCAACTACTGTCCCAGTAAAACAATCAGATCCTGCACAATCAACTCCAGACACTGAACCTGGCAGCTTGGCTGATCATGTAGTTATACAAACAACATCTCTCAGTAAAGCTGTGATGGATGTCATTCTGGAAGCCAGAAGGCCGTGTACTAGAAAATCTTATGCTGACAAATGGAAGAGATTCTGTGCTTGGAATCAAGCACAAGGAACTGATACAGCAGAACCAAATATTCTTCAGATATTACAATACTTGACTGAGATGCTTGACAAAGGCCTATCTTTTTCATCAATTAAAATCCATGCCTCTGCCATTTCGGCTCATTACAATACAGAGCCACCAATCTTTTCTTATCCTTTACTAAAGCAGTATCTTAGAGGAGCCAAAAATTTAAGGCCTCCTAGAAGATCACCATTACCTGCATGGGACCTCAATTATGTGTTGGAAAAGCTCACCCTGCCTCCATTTGAACCAGCTGCTACTGCTGATATAAAGTTCTTATCATGGAAAACAGCTCTGCTACTAGCAATTACTTCAGCAAGAAGAGTCTCAGAGCTACAGGCCCTCATGGCTACGGAGCCTTTTATCATATTTTACCCAGATATGGTGTCTCTGAGGACAAATCCAACATTTATGCCTAAGGTGGTTTCCAGTGTGGCTCTTAACCAAACTATTCATCTACCCACCTTTTATCCAAATCCGCAGAACAAGGGGGAGAGAATTCTCTGCACAGACAACTAAGATTCTGCTTGAGGAGGACTAAAGCACTAAGAAAAACTGAGCAATTACTAGTGACATATGCTGCAGAATCAGAAGGAAAGGCTATTTCAAAGCAGACTATTTCAAAGTGGATAAGCCACTGCATTCGTTTCTGCTACTTACACCATGGTAAACCTGTGCCCAAGGGCATTAGGTCTCATTCCATCAGAGCTGCAGCTACTTCTGCAGCCTTTCTCAGAGGAGTACCAACCAAAGACATTCTAGAGGCTGCTACTTGGAGTTCTGTTCCCACTTTTACAAAGCATTATCATTTGCCTCGCTACTCTAAGTCCAGGGCAGGCTTTGCCACTGCAGTTCTGCAGGGCCTTCTAGCCACACATAATGCTGTTTACCTCCAGCCTCCCAACCATAGCTTTGGTATTCTACCCAAATGTAATGATTGCAACAGTGAAACACGAAGAACATAGTACAGTTGTGTACACTTACCATAAATGTAGATGTTCGAGTGTATTCACTGTTGCAGTCCAGGTTACCCTCCCGCCATCCCCCTTTCATTCTGGAGTTTATCTTTCCTTCTCTATCTTCTACAACCTATGTGGTGTATTTGCTTGTAGATGAAGGTAAAGTTTATATTGATGCATGTATATATATATATATATATATATATATATATATATATATATATATATATATTGCTACCTTTTTGGGGGCACCTGACATCTGGGGCAAGAAAAACTAAAGAAAATGGCGTCAGCTGCTTGTTTTCTTCCCCTGACAACCTGACGTCATGGAAGAGGAGACAGCAACCGATACAGGACCCAAGACTTTGGAATTCAGGCTGACGGAGGGCATCCTGCCAGCAGATTATCCTAAATGTAATGACTGCAACAGTGAATGCACTCGAACATCTACATTTATGGTAAGTGTACACAACTGTACTTTTCTTCCCCATCACATCTCCAACATTTTCTGTCTGCCTGAGGAAAAATCCTCTGCAGTCTACTTGGGGTATAAAAATACCTATATATACATTTCTAAACAAAAATCCTAAATCTTCTAGATTTTATTGCAATTTTGGGAGACATACATATATCGCTCCACTGTTTTTTTGTGAATTGCTTATCCAATATCTCTTCCCAATCCTTTCTACCGTCCTTGGATTGATTCCTATAGTTATACAATATGTTATATGCTCTATTGATTATTCCTTTCTTAACAGCAGCTTAATTCTAGATTCTACTAAAAGTTCTAGCAGTGCTGGTGTTTTGTTTGGGACCCCCCCCCCATTTCTTTCCCTTTGCTTATACTCTGATATCAATCCATGAAAGGGAAGACCGTCTCTAACCTGCAGTCCAAATAAATTCTTGGCATCTTCCCATTCTGTTACCTTTCCCTCTATAATTATTTGCTGCCAATACCATGGTTTCTTTGCCATTTTTCTCCAATAAATTCCAGTTCCCTTTTGCTATTGTCTGTATCCCTGATTGCAGTAATCCCTATTAGCAGAATCTCCTTTCTACATTCCCATATTATCTTAGTTCTTACTTTTTGCTATTTTATGGATGTAATATTCTGTATGATTATTATTCTTAAAGATCTGCATCCAAAATCCCAGTCCCTCTTTGTTTATTGAACTCCCCACTGCTTCATCATCATCCCTTTCCACTTTGAATTATAGGGCTCCACTTGTGCTATGTAAAGGAGCCTTGAATGTGTAGCTCTGAAATACCCCTTCAAATCGGGTAGTCCCAGTCCGCCTTGTTCTATGGGAAGAATCAGCTTGCCACACTTGACTCTTGCCATCTTCCTCTCCCAGATAAAATCATTTAGCTCTTTATTAATTGCTATCCACAACTTGTCCTCTGGTTGATAAAAAATATCCCTGGCCTTTGTATAAGACTAAAGGGACTAAAAACATGTAACTGCTTGTATCTTACTGTCCATATCCATGTAACAGAGCTTCCAGTTTCTTAGTTTTTGCATTATTTTTTGGTTATTCTCTTTCTACATATCCTTAGCTGCCACACTGAAATAATTTTTAATCCGTACTCTTAAGTACTTCATTTTATCATGTCCCCATAAATATGGATATTGCTGAACCAATTCCTATATGGGTACATAACTTACAGCTATTGCCTTTGTTTTAGTTTTATTAATTTTTTATCCCCAAAAGATTTGAAACTGTTTCAAAATGTTTCACGAAATGTCCTTTTCTTGTTTTGTCAGGTATAAAATAAGATCATCTGCAAATAGAGCCAGTTTTTCTTTGCTACCATACCAGTTGTATCCCTGAATTTCTGAGTCCCTTATTTTATTTGCCAATAGTTCTAAATCTGCCTGATTCCTCTGCTCAAGAAGAAATTATCAGAGAGGAACCCACTCATTTTAATTTTCGCCTCTGATCCCTCGTATATCCTATTAGTCAACATTATAATTTTATCAGGGAATGCAAATGCTTCCATTACCCTGTTCATAAAGGCCCAGCTTACTCTGTCAAATGCTTTCTCTGCATCAGGACCCACAAACAACATTGGTATTTTCTTACATTCTGCTTCCCTCTGGGTCATCCATGCTCTGTTAATGTTGTCAAATGTTTGCCTCCCTTCCACAAAACCACACCGATTCATATCTGTCAGTTTGTCATCACCTTTCCCTTTATTTTAGACTTTACAGACTTAAACACTTTATAATCACCAAGGTTTAATTTTGAAATGGACCTGTATGAAGCTGTATCTGATGGGTCTTTACCCTGTTTAGGCATTACAGCTACGACAATTTTCTTCCAGGATTCCAGGATGTTGGTATGTTTCCTCCTCTTAAAATACTGTTAAAAACCTTCCAGCTCTTTATCCGTTTTCCCTCTTAGCTTCCATACTTCCAGAGGAATACCATCTATATCTGGGGACTTTTTTGTGGATTGGTTATACATCACCATTTTTTATCTCATCTCCTCCTATCCTGTTAGTTACTGAGCCTCACTTACCTCTAACGTTGGCATATTTAATTCTTCCATTAACATTTCCATTTGTACTTTTTCTAGATTTCCAAATTTCTCTGCTTTATACAGACGTTCATAGAATTTACAAAATATTTCTAATACTTTTACAGGATCTCTTGTCATCTTCCTTGTTGTAAGCTCCCTAAACTTGGCAACAGCTCTCTCTACTTTCTAGTGTCTGAGTCATCGTGCTAAAAAAAGTTTTTGTGTTCTAGAGTTATTATAAAAAAAACAGTTGCTTAAGAGCAATCTTTCTAAACTGATGCATATTATCAAGGTAATCCCTTATTTTTTTGTTTAGCATTCTGCAGTTGCTCCTATTTTTGTTCTGTGAGATTTCCCCCTATTCTGCAGTACTTTAGCATTTGTCAGTCCCTCTAAATAATTCTTGTTACTTCTTAACCATATCTCCTTTTTCTTTTCTTTCCACCCTATTTTTAAACTCCACCATTCAATGGCTATATTTTCAGAAGAAATTCCTTTCTTCTCTTAATAGCTCCTGAATAATTTCCACTACTCATCCCTTAAATTCTTCTTTTTACAACAGATAGGTGGGAAAGTGCCATTGTCTCATTTTTAGTGTGTTGAGCAGATGGAGAGAGTACTTTGAGGGGGGGCTGATGAATAAAGATGAGAGAGAAAGGAAGGTTGGGTGATGGGATAGTGAATCAGGAAGTCCAGTGGATTAGCAAGGAGGAAGTAAGGACTGCTGTGAAGAGGATGAAGAATGGAAAGGCTGCTGGTCCAGATGACATACCTGTGGAAGCATGGAGGTGTTTAGGAGAAATGGCAGTGGAGTTTTTAACCAGTTTGATTAATGAAATCTTGAAAAGTGAGAGGATGCCTGAGGAGTGGAGAAGAAGTGATTTGGTACCGATTTTTAAGAACAAGGGTGATGTGCAGAGCTGTAGTAAGTACAGAGGGATACAATTGATCAGTCACAGCTTGAAGTTATGGGAAAGAGTAGTAGAAGCTAGGTTAAGAAGGGAGGTGATGACTAGTGATCAGCAGTATGGTTTCATGCTGTGAAAGAGCACTACAGATGCAATGTTTGCTCTGAGAGTGTTGATAGAGAAGTATAGAGATGGTCAGGAGGAGTTGCATCGTGTCTTTGTGGACTTAGAGAAGGCATATGACAGGGTGCCTAGAGAGGAGTTGTGGTATTGTATGAGGAAGTCAGGAGTGGCAGAGAAGTATGTAAGGGTGGTACAGGATATGTACGAGGGTAATGAGACATTGGTGAGGTATGTGGTAGGAGTGATGGATACATTTAAGGTGGAGGTGGGATTACATCAATGATCAGCTCTGAGCCCTTTCTTATTTGCAGTGGTGATGGACAGGTTGACAGACTAGATCAGACAGGAGTCCCCATGGACTATGATGTTTGCATATGGGATTGTGATCTGTAGTGAGAGTAGGGAACAGGTTGAGGATACCCTGGAGAGGTGGAGATATGCTCTAGAGAGGAGAGGAATGAAGGCCAGCAGGACTAAGATAGAATATGTGTGTGCAAATGAGAGGGAGGATAGAGGAATGGTGAGGATGCAGGGAGTAGAGTTGGCAAAGTTGGATGAGTTTAAATACTTGGGATCAACAGTTCAAAGTAATGGTGAGTATGAAAGAGAGGTGAAGAAGAGAGTACAGACAGGGTGGAGGAGTGTCAGGACTGATTTCTGGCAGACTGGTACCAGTAAGAGTGAAAGGGAAGGTCTAAAAGAGGGTAGTGAGACCAGCTATTCTATATGGGCTGGAGATAGTTGCATTGACAAAAAACAGGAGTCACATGGCAGATTTAAAGATGTTAAGATATGCACTGGGTGTAATGAGTATGGGCAGGATTAAGAATCAGTGTATTAGAGGGTCAGCTCAAGTTGGACGATTTGGAGACAAAGCCAGAGAGGCGAGATTGCATTGGTTTGGACATGTGCTGAGGAGGGATGCTGGGTATATTGGGAAAAGGATGCTAAGGATTGAGCTGCCAGGTAAGAGGAAGGCCTAAGACGAGGTTTATGGATGTCATGAGAGAGGACATGCAGGTGGTTGGTGTGATAGAGCAAGATGCAGAGCACAGGAAGAAATGGAAATAGATGATTTGCTGTGGTGATTTCTAATGGGAATGGCCAAAAGAAAAAGATGATGATGCTCATGTGTTTTTATTTTAGTTGTTATTGACACATGATCTGAAATAGTTATTGGGTGCATATCAAGATTTTCAATTAAATGCACATGTTCTTTTGAAATGTAAATTCTCTCTAGCTTAGCCCAGTTTTTGTATCTTGCGGAATAATGCATATATTCACTCTGAAGTCCAAGTACTGAATTCACACCTTCCATGCCAAATATTTTCTTCAAAAATCTACCCTCCTCTGTTATATTTTTCATTCTGCCCCCGACACATCTTCATTATAGCAGTTTTATGTGGAATATAAATACATGCTAGTGTAATCCTCCTCCTTGCCAATAGCCCCTTACTTATACAAATCTACCATTATCTTTTTTTATCCTCTTCTATCACTATTGGAGCTCCTCTTGTAATTACTATACATACTCCTCTTCTCCTTTGTCCCAGGTATTCCACTGAGTAACCATCCTGAAAACTTTTCTTTATCAAATTTACATGTTCAGTTCTTTCCAAGTGTGTCTCCTATAGCATATCTATTTCTATTCTAGATTTTTAATATAGTTCACTACTCTTTCTTTTTTGTATTTTTCTGTGAGACCATTGACATTTAAAGACATTCTAGAAAGCATCATTGTGTTAAAAATTTATTATACCCAGCTTTCATGTGTAACAGCTGTTTTAAGTGTCTAGTTCCAGCTTTTGTGTTTTATGCATACACTGGCAGGTTGATATTTTATACACTTGTTTCTTGTCATATCCATTTGAGCCACACTCATACTTGGCTTAACCTAAAAGAAAGGTTATCCATTGTAAGACTGGTGGTACAGCCTGTGCTTCTACAGTGTGCTATCTGGTTTTGGCTCATCTTTGTAGCTCTCACAGCTGGGAAAGCACTTGAATGCTTTCAGAAAACATCATCTCCTATCCATGTCTCTTTATCAGATTGTCTCCATGGACACATGAGGACTAGATACAGAGTTGCTAATAAGCAAACATTTATTTGCTAGAAAAAAGCATTATAATATTACTGTTCCTTTACATTTACTTGTTTTCTCTTAAAACTTACTACTAGATCAAGCTAAGGGCCTTAATCCAATCATTCCCCTACACAAGAATGAGAAAAACTACATATGTTTTTCTTTGGTCATGCTCTTTTCACCAGACGTTTCTTTTTTTACACTGCAGTGCCTACATTTCTTCAAACTGAACAAGGAGGAAGAGAATGGAGAAAGAAAAAAAAACAGGATTACCTGTTTACATTAGTATTCCCTTTATACTTAAAAATAACTGAGAAAACTTTACCTTATAGTATCCAAAGAAAATCATACACTATAAAATATTACATTTAAGAAAAAAAAATTGTTTTGCTTACAGTTAACTTTCTCGCTCCCCTTCCCCCTCTCCTAAGTATTTTTCCAAACGTTAATGACATGAAGTAGGGCATATGCATCAAGTTTAACAAAGTAAAAAAAGCCCAATATTTCCAGATTTTCTTGTTCTGTCATGTTTCACAAATGTAAGTATTGCTTTGTAATGCCACATTTGTCAATTTCAGAGTTACTGATTTTATTCCTATTCATCTTCATCTCTCATATCCTGTCTCTACTTCACTTCCAACATACTCTTAATTCTTCTAGGCAACTCTTGTGCTCTTTTTCTTCTCTCAAGTATTTTATATTGAAACAAGAAGCAGAATCTCCTCCTGTTTTACAGCTCACTTTTTGTTGGACAGACTTTTTTTATTTCCTTCTTAGCATGCACTGCATGAAAAATGATTTTGTCCCTCCAGGAAAAATATTTTGAAGATAGCTGTGTGTAGCAGTTTGAATCTGATGCCTGCTTCTTGACATTCTCTGAATAGTGGAATAAATGTACTCTTCTGCTTGGTATATGATGGTTATCATTCTCCTCAAACACCCTGCTTTCCCCCACTTTTAGTACTTTGTCCTTCTGCCACAGTTTTGTCAGAATTGACTCCTTCTGCTGGTAGGATTGCATCTTTACTATTAAAGGTCTGGGTTGATTTTTCATAACCAGGCTTGGAGTATACACATGATTTGCCCTTTCAATTAACAACTCCTGCTGTGGAATTCTAGCCCATTTGCTTATTTGTGCTTTCATAAAATTAATAGTCTGTTCCTTCCAGCTTCTGTGGTACAACAGAAAATCTCTGATTTTCCACATGTCCTCTGTACCCTAATTCGTTATTTTTTTAAGCATCTCTTCCTGAGCAGTATTTTATTCAGCTAGCCTTTTCTTCATTGCAACCTTTGATTTTTGGAGTTTTAGCACCTCATCTGAATATCTGTTTAAAGCTTCTTCCATTTTTTCCAGCATTTTATTATTTGAGTTGATATACTCCATCAGCGTTTCATTTATTTTAATCAGGTCTGTGTGCAGTTGTCTTAATGCTTTCCTCTAAGTTACTGGAAGTCATGTCTGGAGCTTGCACTGCTTTTTTGCCAAACAGCTGCAGTACTCTTCTCAGTCAGTGATTTTACCTCACCTTTTATAGATGATTTCCTTTCAGGTCCTCTGTATTTCTTTTTTCCTGGCATCAAAGTGGTGTATTTACTAGCCAGTTACTGAAATTTACTGAGAAATAGAAAGTCCACTGGCTTCCTCTGCTGAGTTTCTGTTTTCATGCTGGGAGAGCCACAATTAAGCTATTATTCAATGTCCACAGCCATCTTGCAAGTCCCAAAGTCATTCATTTTTTTGTATAACATTTAAGTTCATTTATGTGAAGTGGCCACAATAACAGTAGATTTGTAACTTAATAGAATCACTGCAACAGTAAATGGTATATGTGATTTGGACAATGCAGCAGGTGAGCCTCAGACCTTTTACTACATATATTTAGCAATTGGGCTTTCATTGTGCTAAGTGGTTGCACCTTGGCAGTCAGAGTGTAGATAACATTTCTGTAAAGTACAATTCACCATGCATATTTCATTGCTGTGTTTTGGTGCCCAGGAAAAGAAGAGTGTATATCAAGAAAAGCTCCTGTGGTATGCCAAATAAGGCAGAAATATGTTAACTTTATTTATTTATTACCTAATGAATATTTCTTCAATTTCTGTTTGTCTGGAAAAAGAGAACAAAATATCTGAAGTAGTTAACTTCATTTTATTTGCAACCTGTGAGTATTCGGATCCATATCTGATCCGAGCCAGCAACTTATTTTCTAGCATCTGCTCCGAGCTCCTCTCCCTACCCATAATACACTACCATCTCCTATCTTCCCTCAGATCTCGTTTGCTGCGCCATAGTGAGCATCGTGGTCTCCTTTGCTCAGAGCTTCAGGGATTGTAAGTGTATTTATTTCTGTATTCTGTGTGAAAATAGTTGTTAGTTTTCCCTCCCTCCCCCTTTTAGTGTATGCTGTTGGTCAGTTCTAGCCTAAAAAAAAAGTTTTCGTATTGAGTAGTTGTAGGCCCACTTCCCTTCAGTGTATGTTAGTGTGTTGTGTTTCCTGTTTAGGGAGTGGTGGTTAGTTTTAGGCTATGGCTGATCAGTCCAAGTCAGTTTTCAAAAAATGCACAGTGTGTGGCCATAAGCTCTCACCGGCTGATGGTTACACTCTGTGTGTAATCTGTTTGGGAGTGCCCCATTTATCCATCCAATGTACAATTTGTGCAGGCTTCATCCCGAGGGCCCTCAAAGATAGGAAGGCCAAATTGGTTGCCAAGGGTCTTCTCCCTGCCTCCATGCTGGATTCTGCCCTGCCCCAGTCTCTGGTACTCCCGCCCAACCCCCCACTCAGACAGGGACTCAAACTCCCGCTCATGCTGGTGTGGGAGAGGAAAAAGCAAAAGAGAGAGAAAAAGAAAAGGACAGAGAAAGACGCAAGGAAGACAGAGGGATAGTCCTCGCAAAGAGGTCTCTGGATAGGTAAACCTTCCCTAGTCCACCATCCAAGACTTTGAGGCCATCTTCTCCTAGGCTCTGCTCACCCTGTTTCTCACTGGAACCGATGGAATCTTCCGATCTGAGGCCTTCCTCATCCTTGCTTCACAGACCAGCCAGATCCGAGTTGGTCGCCTCTTTGCGATTGACTCGAAGCCTATCGGACTTGGACATGGACAGGATGATGCGGCGATTCATTCAGACTCAAATACAGATGGAGTCTTGCCAGGCCCCTCTCCCTCCGGAGGGGTGACCTCCATGCCATTCTTCTGTCCCATTTCTCCTTCCCCGATCTGTGCAACTGCTTTGGGGTTTTTGGATCAGAGACTCTTTGAAGCTGGTAGCTCGGTGCCAATGGTTACTCCAACCTCGACTCCGGCTGTTACCTTGAGTTCTACGGATCCAGCTAGTTCAGATCTGAGTGACTCTCGGAGCCGTGGACAGGGAGTCAGACCTGAGGGAATGGAGCCATCTTCAGCTCCGAACTGTTCCCTTAGAGCTCAGGCTACCCTCGCTTTGGACCTGGGGAGAGCTTCTTCCTTGCTGGGTTCCAAGGAGGTGCGCTCTCCTTTGGCGTTTGAAGTGGTGGAGAGGTTCTCTCCCAGGGATTGAGACCTCAGCTCATCTCCTCGAATTCCACCCAGACTCCACTGGATTTGGCGACGACTCCCTTTATCCTGTCTCGGGGACAGCCCATGCCAGAGGAGCCCTAGGTTATTCCCCTTGAGGAACCCCCCACAGCTCATGAGTCCTCTTCAGAGAGTCCCACTGAAGAGGGCCCCCATAAGCGCAAGTGCAAAAGGAGGTACTTGGACTATCCTGAGTCCCTCACTATGGACACAGATTTGGATGAAGGATAAGGTTCCCCCAGGTCACCTCCCGAAGATGTCTCCTTCGGAGACATCATGGAGATCCTCCAGCAGAGGAGAGGTTGGGCATCCCCAAAACCTTCTACGGATGAGTCCGTGTTCCTGGAGGCTTTTGGCATGGGCCCATCTACTTCCTGGGTGTCCCCGCCAGCGGACCCCTTGGTGGACCTTATCACCACATGGGCATGGAAGAAGTCTGACACCGTAGAGCCCATCCCCAAACACCCTGACAAGATTCTTTCTCCTCCCACCGACAGACCACATTGGTCTAAAGGAGCCCCCGTTGACGCTATGGTGGTCACAGCAGCCACCAAGAAGGAACTGGTGCAAGAGAATTCCTCAGTCCACCCTCCAGACAAGGAGTCTAGGTTGGTGGATAGGTTTGGGAAGTGCGTTTATTCGTCAGCGACCTTTTCCATCCATGCCCTGAACTATTTGGCTTATGTTATACGGCTGCAGCGAGACCTTGTCTCAGAATTCGTTGAGTCTCCCCCAGAGTCTTTATCGCAGCAGGACAAACAACTGTTCTCTGCGAAAATGTCAACTCTGAAGTCGGTATCAAACATATCCATGCGCCTCCTTTCCCATGCCATGGAAGGAGCAGCTAGGGTGGCTGGGACAGGCGTAGCCATGAAGCGACACGCCTGGCTCAGGTTGTGTCAGTTTGCGGACCCTTTCAAGGCGTCATTTACTTATGCTCCCTACGATGGTTCCTCCCTTTTTGGGAAGACAGTACATGACACTCTTGTCCAGAGTGAAAAAGATGGTGAAGCCTTTGTCTGCCATCGGGATCCGCTTCTCTAACCTTCAGCGGTCCTTTTCTAGGAACCAAAGAGGGCAGAAGAAGATGTGGTTCCAGAAATCTCAGTTTTCCCGGGAGTTTTAAGACAACTCTTCCCCCAGAGGCAGAGGGGGGGACAGGATCGACACCGACCCAGAGGTAGAGGGGGTCCCAGGAATTTCAGGTGTAGGGAACCTTTTTCTGACAGGCCCATGCAGCAGCCCTGAGGGGTTGCCCGACTGTCCTACTTCGGAGGCAGTCACGGGGAGATTGTCCTTGCACCCAGCGGTATGGGAGTCCATAACTGCAGATCGTTGGGTGCTACAAATAATGTCCAGAGGCTACACTATCCCATTTGTTGCCCCACCAAGTACTACAAGATGCCTCCTGGATGTCCCACCCGCTCACAGGGAGGCCGCAGCTCTAGAGGTTTCAAAGCTGCTTCACAAACGAGCCATCGAACCTGTCCCCCTCAACCAGTCCGGATTAGGCATTTACTCCAGGTTCTTTTTAGTGCCAAAAAAGATGGGGGACCTCAGGCCCATTTTGGACCTGTCAACCTTAAACCTGTCTGTCCCCCAAAAAAAGTTCCAGATGGTCACCCTACACTCCCTTCTGCCTTATCTCCGAGAGTGCGACTGGATGTGCTTGTTAGACCTCTAGGATGCTTACTACCATATCAAGATCCACAGAAGCTCCAGGGGGTTTCTTCGCTTCCGGCTGGGAGCCAGTCACTTCCAGTTCAGAGCTCTACCCTTTGGTCTCACCACAGCCCCCAGAGTGTTTACCAAGGTAATGGCAGTAGTAGCAGCTCACCTGAGGCTTCAGGGAATTCAGGTATTTCCTTACCTGGACGACTGGCTGTTCGCTGCGTCCACCAAGCGTCTTCTTTGTCTGGCCCGAGACTACTTTTTTCTCTTGGCAGATCAGCTGGGGATTACAGTCAGTGTTCACAAATCCCTTTTGCAACCAGTACAAGTTCTACATTTTATCGAGGCACGGCTAGACACTTTGCAGCTAAAAGTCTTCTTAATGCCAGACAGGCTCTTACACCTCAGGTACCACATCGCTCTAATCCTGGACCTCAAATTTCCAAAGGCGAAAGATGTTCTCCGGGCCCTGGGCTCCATTGCTGCTGCAATCTCTATTCTCCCTTGTGCACTCCTTCACATGCGGGTCCTTCAATGGACTCTGGCTGTCCAATGGTCTTGGCTAGACCTGCCCATGGAATTTCCGATAAGGATTAATCACACCTGCAGGACGTGTCTTCTTTGGTGGCTTCACTCACCGGATGTTGCAGCGGGATGCCTTTTCGTATCATCTCCCGCCCAAGCCACAGTGACCACGGACGCCTCCCAACTTGGGTGGGGGTACACTGTTCGGGAAGGACAGTCCAAGGCACGTGATCTCAGATAGAGATAAATGTTCTGGAGATGAGGGCAGTGCTTTTAGCCTTGAAAGCCTTCCACACTGTCCTTCCTCTGGGTACGATTGCAATTCAGTCAGACAACACGTCGGTTGTCTGGTATATCAACAAGCAGGGGGGAACCAGATCTTATCCCCTGTATCGCGAGGCCATGAGAGTGTGGGAGTTGGCGATTGCCACCATTCGGTTTTTGATCGCAATGCACATCCCGGGACGCTCCATCATTTTAGCAGACAGATTGAGTCGGGATTATTCTGATGCCGTACGAGTGGTCTCTGAAACAGTCAGTAGCAGAGAAGATATTCCTTGCATGGGGACAGCCTTGCTGCGATCTCTTCGCACCTCCTTCCAACCTGAAGTGCAGCGAGTTCTTCGCTCTGATTCCCTCACTAGGGGATGCCCCTAGAGACGCTCTAGTCCATGCTTGCCCCCCCCGGGCTACTGTATGCTTACCCACCGTTACCACTCATTCCAAAGTTTCTTCAGAAAGCTTGCTGACTGGGGTGCAAAGTGATCCTCATTGCCCCATTCTGGCCTCGTCAAGTTTGGTTCCCCTCCCGTTGGTCTCATCTTCTAGCGCCTTCGTGGATTCTGGATCCCTGCTCTGATCTAATCTCTCATCCTTTGGGCGCCTACCCTCTCAATCTGGACAGTCTGAAGCTGACAGCTTGGCTGCTCTAGTTCCCTTTATTGCCAGGACTCCTGGTCTCTCATCCCCTGTAAAATCTATACTAGTGGCTTCTCTTAAAGATTCCACTAGGAAAGTCTGTCACAGTAAATAGAGACGTTTCTCTATGTGGGCCTCTTAGTGAAACCTGTACAGCCCCTGTTCCAGCGGTGTTGGAGTTCTTGACTAGTATTTTTCAGCAAGGAACTAGTTCCTCCACTGTGAAAGTACAGTTAGCAGCCATTTCTAATTTTCATGCCAGTGAAAATAAGATTGCCCTGGCCTCTTCTAGACTATGTAAAGCCTTTCTAAAAGGCATTTTTCTTCTGCATCTTCCCATCAAGGATTGAGTTACTCCTTGGGACCTCACTTTGGTTCTCCAGTCATTAGTAACTCCTCCTTTTGAGCCTGCTGCATCAGTGGATTGGAAGTCAGCCTTCCTAGTGGCTATTACGTTGGCTAGGAGGGTTTCTGAGCTGCAGGCTTTGTCTGCCCTGCCTCCTTATTTGGTCTTCCATAAGGACAGGGTCTCTCTCCGTACAAATCCTTTGTTTTTACCCAAAGTGGCATCTCAATCAAGCATAAACCACACAATTAATCTGTTTTCTTTCCAAGCTTTCAGAACAAAGGTGAATACAAACTTCATTTGTTAGCTGTTCATAGACAACTTCATTTCCACCTTCATAAAACACGATCCTTCCATAAGGCCGATCAGTTATTTGTCTCATTTTCTAAACCTCGCTTGGGAAAGGCCATTTCCAAGGTTTCTTTAGCCAGATGGATCACTCTTTGCATTCTACATATTTACAAAGCCAAGGGTTTATCTCCACCTGGTCTGATTAAAGCTCACTCTACCAGATCCATGGCGACTTCCGCTGCTTTTTGGTCTAAGGTTCCTTTGGATGACATTTGTGCAGCAGCAACTTGGGCAAATTCACATACTTTCATCTCCCATTAGAAATTAGATCTGATTTCCAGAGGGAGAGCATCCTTTGACTCTGCAGTGCTCAGGAATATCCTTCCATGAGGGTCTCCCAGGATTTGTTGAGTAGCTGGGAACTCTGTCCCACAGATTGCAGATAAAATGAAGTTAACTACTTCAGATAAAGAAGTTATGTACTCACCATAACGTTTCATCTGAGTAGTTATACTTAATTTTTCTGCAACCTTCCCACCCTCCGTCCCCCTGACCCTTTTCATGTGAATAAACATGTTAGGTTTATTTAATTGAGTTGCTAAAGTGTATAGTTGCAGAAAACACGATCTGAGGGAAGATAGGAGATGGTGGTGTATTATGGGTAGGGGGAGGAGCTCAGAGCAGATGCTAGAAAATAAGTTGCTGGCTTGGATCCGATATGGATTTGAATACCCACAGGTTGCAGAAAAATAAAGTAAAACTACTCAGATGGAACGTTATGGTGAGTATATAACTTCTTTATTTTTATAGTTGTTTTCTATTTTCACATTTAAATTTACTGTGATTCACCAGCTTGCATAACTGATTTCCGGGAGGTGAATATGTCTAGAAGGGGAGATGTAAATATCGGTGTCACAGTGCCTCAAAACATGCATACTGTTTTCCAAGTAACGCACTGTCCAAAAATGAACAGGAGTAATAATTTTGGTGTCAACTTCAGGATCTGAAAGATGCGCATCAGTAGTAATGGTTTCTGCACCTCCTCATGTAATTAGGTTGGTTTAGCTGATATGCTTGGTGCAACCTTAAAATGTTCGTAGGAGTAACGATCTTGGTGGCAACTTGAGTGCACCTCTTGACTAGCAAGCCTACCATTTCTTCCATTAGATTTCATCCACTGTCAGGGTGAGAGCATATTCAGGCAGCCATAAGGGTGCTATATGTTGTATGTTATAGCCTAACTCTACTCCCTGAGTGATCATGAGGTGGCAAACATTCCACATTACTGCTTACTCCCACAAATGCGTTCTCCTACATACACACACACACACACACACACACACACACACACACACACACACACAGTGAAGTCTACCACTCATCACTGGATTGGTGAGCCTAATTTCCACCCCAGACCACGTATTTATAGCTCAGCCTGTCTTGAATGCCAAGGGTTTGTGCTGGTTTGCTCAAAGCTGCAGTGAGTTAAGCCTTATGCCCTTGCTCTACTGTTTTCCAAATACCTGCTGAGAGTCTGCAAATGATAAGTGCTTATTTTCAACTGTTTTCTGTATTTTCTGATAACTAAAATATTTGCTGCATATCTGTTTGTTTAAACTGTGCAACTGTATTTTACTGCACTAAAGTGTCTGCTAATTGAATTCCTCTTACAACTGCAATTACTTGTTTTGTTCATTTGCTTTATTTGCTGCACTTGAAAACCCCTAGTATAGACTAGGTTCAGGTTTTTGCTGAATCTGGTACTGTTTGTGACCTTTGGAGCTTGTAAAACAGTTAATCTTTTGCTGGAGAAGGCCCCATATACCCTCTTTGCAGGAAGGTACAGTTTGGACTGATTTAAGTAGAGTTACTGCTGCAGGGCTCTGCTTAGGGCGTTTTGATTGGATAATTTGTATTTTGGCTGTTTCTTGTTTTTTCTGCTTTAAAAAGTATGTGTTTGAACCAGTTTGTGCTTGTTTGGTCAAAGCTGCAGTGAGTTAGACCTTCTGCACTTGCTCTGCTGTTTTCCAAATACCTGCTAAGAGACTACAAGTAAGTGCTTATTTTCAACTGTTTTCTGCATTTTCTGATTAACTAAAACAACATTTGCTACATATCTATTTAAAGTGTGCAACTGTATTTTGCTGCATTTTTGGATTGTCTGCTAAATGAATTCCTCTTACAACTGTAATTACTGTTCATCAGCTTGCTTTGTTCATTTTACTTGTTTGCTGCACTTGAAAAACACTAGCATAGACTAGGTTCAGGTTTTTGCTGAATCTAGTACTGTTTGTGATCTTTGAAGCATCTAAAACAGTTAATCTTTTGTCTGGAGAGGGCCGCCTGTACCCTCATGGCATGGCAGGAAGGTACAGTTTGGAGTAATCTAGCTAGAGTTAATTTTGCAAGGCTCTGTTTAGGGTGTTTTGATTGGATAATTTAAACTTTGACTGTTTCCTGTTTTTCTAAGCCTGTGTTTGAACCAGTTTGTTCTTGTTTGTGCCTGTTTACACATCACACAGCATTACACGCTGATGCACAGAGAGATTGCCAGTTATTGATGCCTGCTGTCTAGCCTTGCAAATATTACCTAAACCAGAGTTATTCATGCCTAAACCTACTAATACCTTCCCCTGCTGTATTCCGTCTTGAGCTGTTATGGCCAGACCAAGATTATTCCTAGGGCCATAAGCTATCAGTTTCCCTCCTTTTGTCCTACCAGCCTGGTTGACATGGGTCTACTGAGGCAGTGTAGCAACTGCCTCGTGTACACTGAAAATCCCCTACTTCTAAATCATTCCTGTACTATTTGTGAGAGTTGCACCTACATTATGAGTCTAGAATCACAGCTGTCTCACCCATTAGAGAGCAATACAGAGTGGGTTGTCAGCCCACCTACCACAACTCCTACTCATGATACACAGCATACACATAGACCGACATATGCAGAGGTCCTCACAAAAAAATCTACCTAAACACCAGAGACCTCCAAAACACATGCATACAAAACCAACTATAACACCCAAAACACACAATACACATAATGACACAAACACAAGTGTTTCACCATCAAAGCCTGTAAGGCAAGCACATCCACTCCCAATATCTTAGTCATAGGAGAATGTACAGTAAGACGCACAGACATTCCCTCACCAGGCTGAACAAGGAGAAAGTCACGGTCAGCTGTCTTTCTGCTGCCAGGATTTGTCAGATCACACAGGCACTCAAGTCTGTCAACAAGTACCTTTATGATTCGCTCATAGTACATGTTGGTGTGAATGACTTGAGACTTACCTTCCTGGACTGTATGAAGAGTGACATGATTGAGATCTCTGATTATGTGTCACAGGCAAGTATGTCCCTAGCCTTGAGCAGCATATTGCCCTTGCCTAGGATGATACCACAATATAAACAGAAAATCATTGACTTCAATAATTGTCTTGGTGTCTGATGTCATTCTAATGGGATACAGTTTCTGAGAGCCTGGGATAACAGAATCGATAGACCTTTATGCTTTGCCAGAGATGGTCTTCATCTGTCACCTCTGGGATTTCGGCTATTGGCAAAGGCTCTTGCCACCCCCATAGTGCCTTTTTTAGGCAATCTCACAAGAACAAAATTCCCAACCTAAAAATGTCATCAAAAAACAGTCTCAAGGTTATGCTGCTAAATGCTATGAGTCTTAGCATGAAACTGCACTCCCTGAAAACAGGCCTCACCTTGGAAGACGCTGACATCTTTGCAGTCACGGAGACCTGTTTCAAGACTGTGGAGATGGTATTACATTGGATTGAAATGGCTAGTCTTAAAATGACCTCCTGGTCGATAGCCTAGTAATCTCCTATGAGAGCATCCCAGCCATACCAGGTTACACCTCCGACCACATGTTCAGACCACGAATGAAAGGCATGAAATCTAAAAAGGCAGTGTACCAATATTCATTAAAGATAAATACACTTCCAGATTGGTTAAACAGTATGATTCCCTGGAGAAACGTCAGGTGCAACTAACTGTTGGTAGGACACCTATTCAAGTCATTGCTAGCTACAGGACCCCCTCCATGAATCAGGACACCCACAAATGCCTACTTGGATCTACTGGAATCCATCAGGATACATCCAAATACCATGGCGCTGGGTAATTTTAATTACCATCCATTGACTGGGTAAATTACTCGTGCTCAAGCTCACTTGCCCAAAGGTTGCTCGAGTACTGGCTTTGTCCCAGCCAAGTGGAGGACAGCCACTGCCATCCCTTTGCACAAAGGTGGAGCGTCCACCAATCCGGAAAATTATAGACCCATCAGCCTAACTAACCTGATCTGCAAGTCCATGGAATGGATTATCATGGATCTCATTAACAGGGACATTGACAATCTCCAAACACTCGACCCCACACAGTTTTGCTTCATCAAGGGGGAAGTCATGTCTGTTAAATCTGGTCGACTTCTTTGAGACAGTCATCAAAGCCGTGGACTAGGGGAAGACGGTCCACACAGCCTACCTTGACCTGGCCAAAGCCTTCAACACTATTCCCCACTCGGGCATAATAGATAAGCTCTCTCAACTAAGCATCAATTCATACTTTACCAGATGGGTAGCAAACTGGCTCACTGACAGAACCCACCTAATCAAAATAGGGGAAGCCACCTCAAGCAGTAGACTTGTAATGAGCGGTGCACCCCAGGGCTTGAACTTGGGGCCTCTGTTATTCAGGACATACTTCCCTGAGGTGCAGGCCAAAACCAATTGGCTATGGCTGGCCAAGTTTGCATATGACTGTAAGCTGGGCACAGTCATCAGTTACCGAAATGATGTGGACATCCTCCAAGATGGTCTCAATCAAACAAATGACTGGTGCCAGAAGCATGGCCTCAAGCTGAATGCCAAAAAATGCATCATCCCCTTTGGTGAGAGTGATGTCCCTACATATTATCACATTAATAACAACGTCCTAAGCACGCAATCAGTCGTGAGGGATTCGGGCACCCAAGTTGATAGCACTTTCTACATGGCCCACCTCATAAGTAAGGGTATCTCATCCAGTGACAAAGGAGGTCATAACATCCCTGTATTCTTCCCTTATAAGGCCAATTATTGAGTACAATGCCCCCTTCAGAATGTACCTTGCAAAGCACATGCAGCAGCTGGAGAGACCACAGAGGTTCCTCACCATGAGAATCCAGGGCCTCAAACATCTACCTTACACAGATAGGCTAACAGCCCTGCCCTCTACTCAGTTTCATACAGACTTCTCAGAGGTGACCATTTGTCAGGCATACAAAGCAATCTCAGACCCCGCCTTGATGGGACTGCTGCATATCCACAAGTCACGCTCCTCTCGAGTAAACTGCACACTCAACCTGGTCTGTTACATCAGTAGGACTTGTTGGCGGGACAGATTTGTGTCGCAGAGACTCCCCCATCTGTGGAATAGACTCCCTCTGCACGTAAAGCAGAGTACCTCATTCTCCCTTTTTAAGTGCAAACTGGATAACTGGATGGGAAACAGAAAATACACCCCTAAAATTCCACCTGTGTCCCTGCTGGACTGAGGCTTTGGGTGCTGACTTGTCTAAACGTGGGCTAAACTCTTGGCTAGGCTTATAAGGGCCTCAGGGCCAATAGCCTAGTAACTTCTTATGATCGAGTTCATCAAATCCAATGCCCTGGACAAGCTGGTGAACACCCAATTAGGATCGCCAACATCCTGGATCTGGTGAGTACCAATATGGGGGACCACTGTAGCACCCCCACTGTGAAGTCTTCCCTTGTCAGATCTGACCACAAATCAGTCTCATTCAAAGTAACTGTCACACCCCCCAGCAACAACTAAACTAAAAAAAAGTCTTCAAAGCAGATTATATCCTTCTAAGGGATGGTATGAATACCTTCACTGCACTTCCCCCATCAGATGGAACTAGCAACTATGCAGAGTCCTACACCAATGCTTTTTACAAACACCTGTATACCTGCATTGACACGGACATACCTGATAGGACCAAAACAAGCTCTTCAAGGAAGAGCAAACCTACCTGGTGGACAACTGCCATTAATAGGCTTTACAATAAAAGGAAGAAATTGTTGCCCAAAAGTAAGAGGGGGCATGCCCTAATCTAAAAACACTCCCTCCTCACCTTAAACAAGCAAATAAGAGTTCTTGTGAAGTCTTCCAAAGCAAACTATGAATCCAAATTGGTGTCTTCAACTAAGGACAACCATAGAGCATTCTTTATTTACATCCGTAGCCTAAAAGGTAAGACCCAGATTTGCACTGAACTGGTAGTTAATGATACTGCATCCACTGAGCCTGTGGGCATAGCAAACCTGTTAGCTAACAGGTTCTGTGAAAACTTCACTCCCCTGTCCCCATGACACATATCCCATGAAATTTCTTCCACCTGTCCCCCACCTTGTATCTTTAGAGAGCAGGTTGTATATGCCCAAAACCCTTGTTTGAAATTCAGTAAGTCCTGTATGTGAGTTATGGGGAATCTGTCTTGCGATAACTGGGTGTCTGAGAAATTGATACTCCCCAGCAGTCTCCAACAGGTCTGAATGAGTGACAGACACTGCAGCCTGGTGAAGACAAAGTGCTAGCTTTACAGTGAAACCAAATCTCTGTTACATACAGATATGGAGTCGTTCAAGTTGCAGTAGAACCTTGCGATCTAGAAGTTTATTAAGACTTCTGTCATTGAGCAGAGCAGCCATGGTATGGGCTAAAAAGGAATTTACTGCAAACCTTTTTGTTAAGTTGAAATGTCCATAAAGCAGGCTTTGTCTAAAAAATGCACTAGAGTGACAGCAAGTGTTTTGCCAGTATGTGGAATCAATGGAATGAAAGGTGCAGGCCATCCATGGCACAGAAGGTTTGGTTGTTTATCATATTGACCCGACTGACACATACTGTATCCCTTTAGAAGGAAAGGCAGTCTCCAAATCACTGTCCAGGCTTCTACTTGGCCTCATTCCACTGTATTATGTTTCCTACTATTTGGAACAGTACTTTGGCTCCTTTTCTAGTTCTCTGCAGTAAATTTCTGCCCCTTCTTACCTATTTTCTCTACCCCTACTTAGAGTCATCCCTATTGGTAAATTCTCCTTTCTCCCATTCCCGTGTTGCCTTCATTCTTGAGGAACTTTTTGCTATGTCAGTCTGTGTCTGACAAACTTTGCAGATGAGTGCATACATAGTGTCATAAACTCACCAGGGCACACCAAGATCCTCAAACAGGGCCGTTCCTAAACAAATAGCTGATGTCAAAAGCATCTGCTAAAATTAAATGCCATGAAATGTATAATTGTATCCTTCAGCAAGACTCTTGTAACTATCAAACTGATAACACATCCTTGAAAGTTGATCATGTATTCAGGGATCTGGAACCTGTGTCAAAAAACAAATTCTCCTTCAATCATCATGTCTACTGTTGTAGGGAAGTCCTATTTCATTGCACGTCTTATGGTATGATGTCCAGGTTCAGAATATAATCATTCCACTCTACTTGGCTCTCATTAGGCCAGTCATGGAATAAATATAATGCCCTTTTCTGCATGTACCTGTTCAAATACATGGCACAACTGGAATGACATCAGTGCTTTCTAAAAACAAATTAAAAGCCTAAATAATAAAAAGTATGCAGACCATCTCACAGCTTTGTCCCTCTTCTCAGTATCATACAGGCTACTAAGGGGTGACCTGTTTCTCACATATAGAACTTCATAAGACCCTGTTCTGTCAGACCTGTTACACATTTGCAAGTCCAATGATAATGTAAACACCCTGTCAAGGGATCTCAGCTTCTTTTGCAACATAATCAGTACATGTTGGAGGTATGTATGTATCACAGAGAACACTAATCGTGTGGAACCATCTTCCACTCCATGCAAGGCAAAGGACTTCTGTTGTTCTGTTCAAATATTTGGATGACTGCATAGGAACTATAAATTTTCCTATGGCTTATCACTCATGTCTGTTATGGAAAAGGGCACCAAGTAATGTCCTATCATAGCCTTGTTCTGCACACTCTGGGTTATTCATGTACAAAATATAAAGGCTGAAAAACTTCCTTGGGAAGGTAAGACTATATTTCTACTGATCCACAGAGACAAATAGACTAGTAAGTAACTGTGAATCTATAAATGCTTCTTGGAATGCATCTGCTTTAATTTTCACTGAACTGCTTGCCAGTTTCCCTTTAAGTACTAATTACAATTTTTTTCTGAAACAAATGCCCAAGAGCTCATGGTTCAGTCATTTCCTGATGATGGACTGTACCTGTTGGCAGACCATCCCCAGTTGCAGAAATTTGCTGATGGAGAGAAAAACAGTTAGTTTTACGAATGCATGATACTGCTTTCCCAAATGCTGTGAAACTATCATTTTACATGTTTTCCACTTTCTAGTCTGTTTGCTTAGAAAAAGAAAGAAAGCTGTTACCCCTTGTCTGCAGCACAACTAAAAAAAACACTAGTCTGCACCTCCTACCCTTAACATCAAGGGAATTAACCTGCTCTGCACGGTACTGCCAACCTTTACTCCCCAGGATCTAGTGAATTTCCATAACTTTCACAGTGTCACTCTTGCCTCTTATGTTTGGACTCCTGTTTCTTAGCCCACCCAGCCCCAGCAGCGTGACACCATGGGTGTTGTAGAATCATGCCTGCACTGTCCTTCAGTAAGATGTTTAGTGTGATGTGTTGAGTGAAATCATGGACCACTTTGTTGAAGCCCATTCAGTCATCCCCAACAGACTGAATGGATTTCCAGTGGAAGTGTTTTACTTGATGGGGGGGGGGGTCTCCTAATCAAGGGTTATATACTCGCTTAGTCCCCTGACTAATGTAACTACTTCTTAGGTGAACCTAAAAAATGCTTTCACTGAAAGCTTGTTTAATAAGCTGAGTATCATCAAATAGGCTTTGAAAAGAAAGTCTGCACTCAAACAAGTCTTTGGTCAGGGTATGTTAACTTATATTATGATTGCTGTGTGGCCCTTATCTGCCATTATGTATATTTTCTAACTTCAGAGGTAAAGTGCATGTCTGCCATACTTTTACCTCACAGTGCTACTTTGATATAAGGATGGTGCAGACATCTGTTCAAGCATCTGCTAGCACCATCCCTAGTGTGTTGTATATTAGTGGAGCAGGTGAATATGTTAATGTTCTAACATAAGTAACCCACCAGTGGTGTGAGAATAAGGTTTCTTCCCCTTCTTGTGGCAACCAGGGTTTGATTATTTCCCATTTGCTTAGGGGGCCATTACCAGGTCCTGTAAACAAGTGTTAAAATTGAGTTCTCTCCAATAAAATAAGGCTTGCATACGAGTGTAAATGCCTAACATGCAGTTTAAATATTGTACTTATGACTCCATGAGATGGAGGGGATCTTTGAGTAGGCTAAAGCGTCTCAATGATGGCATCACTTTTTTCCACATTTTGATTTCATTCCTTGAGGGAATGAAGAGGTAATGTTAAGGCAGTGGGAGATAAATGCCAGAAGTTACCAGTTTCTCTGCAGAAAATGTTATAAATAAAAAAAGTGTCAGTAGTAGATGTGACATAATGTGTTATGTACCAAAATGATGTATGTGGTGGCTTAATTCTTTAGATGGTCATCGTATACAAGCTATTAATGAATGCTTCAGGTAGTCTTATTGTTTACTGTCCCTGTCCTAAAATTTATTGTACTGTTATCCTGGCCAGATCTAATATACTTCCTTAATACAACCAGTTCACTGACTCTTATGCAGGAGGGTAGATTGTTCTGAGTGGTATGATGTGCTTGCTTTGTGTCTTGTCCTGTGTGTTTGTTGCCTCAGTTACTTAATAAGCTCAGTGACGTACTTCATTTATTCATTCTTTGATGACCTTTTTACTGTAATACAGGGCCGCAGGAGAGAGCTGGACCCATCCTGACACTCAGCAGGCACAAGACATAAATCTTATCCTGAACTGGATGTCGGATCATCATAAGACACAGACACACACACACAGACACACACACACAGACACACACACACACACACACACACACACACACACACACACACACACACACACACACTCCAGAGTATTGCCGCACATTTTTGGTCTGTTCCCTCATAAAATTTGTGGTTTCCTGAAAAATTGTTGAGGATTGAAGTGACTAAATAATGACAGACATTTCAGTTTCAGACTTCATATCCTTTAGAAAATGCACGCTAGCACAACACCTTTTATTCTAGCAACTTTATAAGATTATCAGAGCAATATATACAATTTGTCCCCCCATTAATTTTGACTTTGTATTGATTTCTTGTGCTGAGAGGTTGAGAGATATGAACCAGAGCACCCAGAAAAAATTCATGCAGACACAGGCAAGTTGTGTAGATTCTGCACAGAAGGCACCCTATCTAGAATCAAGCATATGTTTCACCAATGCAAATGACCCAATGTTGATGTTTACTGAGCTTTACTCATACTGTTAGTACTTCTGCAACAGGGTCTGGTATCATTATCGTCACATTATCTGTTCACAAAGTTTTCTCTTACTCTTCTCTTTCTTTTTACCCAGAAGCTGTGGAAGGCTTATTTTACAGCTATTTTTTTTTCTGAGGCAGTGTGACGACATTTAGTCAGTGAATTACAATTATAGAAAGTTTATCTTAATGTGTGGATTGTGTAAAATATGTTACTGTACTGACATTTTCTTTTTAGAATATGTGCATCTGATTATCTCTGTCTTAGTATCTTATGTGTAAATCAGAATTACATGCAATGCTTATTTGGGCTGTACACACATTTGATTGTAAACATTTTCTTTCTATAATGTCTGGTACACATTATACCACAGTATTGTACCTCAGTTTTGTACATCCATGTGGCTTGTCATGTTCTGCAAGTTCTTGATTCCTTAGCTTGGGTTGTGTCTGAAAAGAGTCCTGTATTGGTTAATTTAGTTATGCAGTTAGCAGGCAGACAATAAAGTATGAAGGCATGCAGCTGAAGTCTGTGCACTTATGTACTGGCACAGCGTTCCATATCATGCATACCTGAATTAAGCCCTCATAAACATTTTATTTTCCATGTTTAGTTAGTAACTGCTGAAATGTTGGCCAGTAAGACCAGTTGGCATAACGGTTAAGGTCTTTGCCTCCTATGCAAAAGATACAAGGTTCAATCTTGACCTCCAATCAATTCCTGAAAGGAGTTTGCATGTTCTTCCTGTGTCTCTGTGGAGTTCCTCCCACCTTCCAAAAATATATTGAGTGTTTCCACCCCAAACCCACACAAGAATGGGGTTGTTGGCAGCAGCACAGACACTAAATGGTGCCCTATGGGGAAATCTATCTGTCCTTTGGTATTTGGGAAAGTCTGACTTAGCCAGGGTCCATTTTCATTGGAGGCCCAGGGAGATAAGCTCCAAAACAGATTTAAACATTTAAACAGCAGTCGATGAGTGATTATATGCAAGGGGAGGAAAGCCCTGCAAAATATTAACTATTTTACAGTGAGCTGAGGAGAAATGCGCCACAACCACACATAAACATATTTTACAATAGCTGATAAGTAATTATACACAAGGGGAGAAAATCCCCACAACAGATGAAGCACAGATTGAAATACATGTCAGAAAATTACTAGGATAAACTGTTATCAAGAATACAATATGAACTGCTAGAAGCAAGACACTTATTTCTAATAATATATGGAGATGAGAAATAGAGTATTCTGCTGTCAAAATAGAGTAATAGAATGAGATGAGGAGGAGTAATAAGCAGGAGAGAAATTTAAGGACATGGTGAGGGAGTTTATTAAGATGCAAATGTTATAAGATGACCAAGAGGAAAATAAATAGTAGAAAGTTTCCACTGAAGAGAGTAAAGAACATACATTAGTAGCATGGTGTTATTAAAGTGAGAGCTTCTTTTGATGTTAGGCTGTTACTACCTGGTAAGATATGGAGGGTGTTAGTGAATTAAGAGTGAAAAAGACATAGTTATAGTGAGTTGGTTGCCATGTATCTGTTTTGAGGGTTGTGCAGGTACATTGTCAGATAAATATTTTTTTTAGACTGACCTTGAAATTGGAAAGGTTGTGTTAGTATGTTTAAGGGATAAGAGGACAGAGTTCCAGTAGTGGGCCATAGAGCTGGAATAAAGAGAGTTTCCTGCTGACAGATGTGGTTTGTTAGGTAGTGAGCATTTTGTTTTCAGATCGAAGTGGCCTAGGAGGGGTGTACATATGTAGTATGTAATAAGTCTAGTAAGGCTTGGTATTGTTCTGGTTTGTGTGGACTAGGAGTAGGAGGATGTAAGCGAGTTGCTCTGGTAAGTCAAGCCAAGCAAGCTGTTTTATGGCTAAGCAGTGATGGGTTTTGTTTGATGAGTTAGTGGCAAATTTTGCTCTTTTGTTATAGTATTAGTTTAGTTTTTTTTTTTGAGTGGAAGCTTGAAGGTTAAGCATTACTGGGGAGTCATGTAATGGAGTATGAGTGCGGAGATCAGGAGTTAAGTAGTTTTTTGTTCTACAGAGTGCCCCTAATTTTTTATGTTGTTTTTGATAATCTGTTGCACATGCAAGTCATGTTTAAGGTTATCATCAATAGTCATGCCCAGTAGCCTTGTATGGGGGATGACCTAACTTTTTCATCTAAGGTGTTCTATAGCCTATATGCGGATGACCTGAAATTGGGTAAATGGATTACATGTGTTACAGAGAAGGCATGTCTGCAAAAGCACTTGACTAAATTGACCATTGAGCACATGAGAATAGTATGTTGATAAATGCATTAAAAACTAGCATATGAGATTTGGGAGACATACATTGAAAGATGAATATTTAATACAGCACACAGTGATTGAAACTATAGAAACATTTAAGGACCTGAGTATATGGGTATATCCAGCTATGAGTTTTTCTAATCATATCAACCACTTGGTTAATGATAGTTACAGAACTATAAGTTGTATAAAAATGCTTATAAAGTCTAGGAAATCAGAAACAATGAAGTCATTGTTTGTTAGTTACATAAGATCCAAACTTGAGTATAGAATAACTATATGGAAACCTTTTAAGAAAACAAGCATGAGTAAACTGGAAAGATTAAAGCAGTAATATACCAAGAGCATCAATGGATGTAAACATTTAAGTTGTTATGAAAGACTAAAATATCCAAACGTGTACAGTGTCTCTTATAGATATCTAAGAGGTGATCTTATTTGGGAATATAGGTCATTTAGAGACAACTACTTCTGAGAATGTTGGGGTTATCAAAAATAGTATAGAATCATCAAAAAACATATGTAGTAGATGGGATGCTAAGCATGGTTATTTTTGAAATCAGTAGGAAATATTATACTTTGATTAATACATACTGGATACCATGACTGAGTACTAAATATGTTGACAAATATCCGGACCTGATTACTTTAAATGCAAAAGGAGAAATTATAGCAACAGGTGATAAATGCAAAAGGAGAAATTATAGCAACAGGTGATTTTAACTACCTATTATCAGGCAATGATACTTTTAAAAATGGTAAAATAAAACTAACATCTCAAGCCAAGAAGTTAAATGACTTTACAAACCAGATGATCCTTAAAGATATACATGGTCTAAGGGAACTTTATTCCTTATTCTGTACTCACTATTCATATTGGTTTGGTACACAAACATTGATAAGGTCTTTGTATCAAATAATATATTCTCTAAAATAAGTGACGTATCTATAATGACTTGTCCACTTTTGGACCATAATGGTATAAAATTTACATTAACTACACATACAGATGATTTAAGATTTCTACAGAGAATTCCCGCTTACATAACTAAGTTAAATGACTTTAGGGAATGGATAGTGAAAGAACTAGACATGTTTATGGAACAAATGATAATGGTGAAGTGCTGATACTATACTATGGGACACCTTTAAAGTTTATATATATGGTAGAATAAAATCTTGGTACCTTAAAAAAAGGAGAGAGTGGGACAAAGAACTTTTAGACTTACAAAAAACATAGACAAGATAAAAATGGATGCAACGCCAAATAACAAAGTAGCACATAATGAAATTACTAAGTTAAATCAAAACTACTAAGAAGTTCTGAATCATAAGGTAGACATAAACCTGGAAATTTTGAAATTACAATCTTATGTTGTAAATTTCAAATATCTACATAAAATAGTGATAAGATCCACAAAAATAAACAATCAAAATCTTCTTAATGAGATTAAATATAAAAGTTATGGTTCAGTTAAGAGTACATCTAACTTAATGGGCACATTAGAAATGTTCAAAAACTATTATAAGATATAAATAATAACACACCACTTTTGGAGACAGATAATCTAATAAATACTTTTATTCAAGAAAATATAGTTACTAAGGTGTCAATGTAACAAAATAACATATTAAATAAACAATTAACACTAACAGAAGTGAAAGAGCAAATAAAAAAATTAAAAGATAATAAAGCTCCAGGACTGGATGGAATAATTCCTGAACTATGTAAGATTTTTCCTGAATATATAATAAAGAAAATGATGAGTGCCTTTACTATGGTTAAGCAAAAATTTATAATACCCATATCGTGGAAATACTCAATTATCTCCTTCATATTAAAACAAGGTAAGGACCCCAAATCTTGTGATTCATATAGGCCAATTTCCTTACTAAACACGGATTGTAAAATTTTCATGACAGTATTAGATAATAGGATAAAGAAAATATTATCGAATCTAATACGTAATGATCAGACAGGGTTCATTCTTCATAGAAAAGTGCAAGATAACATTATTAAATTGCTATCATTAATAGACATAACATGCAAATACAAAAACTAACTATTATCATCCTAGACATAGAAAAGGCTTTTGTTTCTATTAGTTGGTCTTATCTACAAAGAATTCTGATTGGTTTTGAATTCTCCTCAGATTTCGTCATCTTACTAATGAAAATTTATAGTGGACACAAACTTATGTGAAAATCAGATCATGTCTATCCTCACCACTAGAAATCCTCAAGGGAACTAGACAAGGTTGTCCTTTGTCACCATTATTGTTTGCTCTTTCATTGGAACCTTTTGCTACATATTTCAGAAACAAGCAAAATATAAAAGGCTTTCAAATTAATAAATAAATAAATACTATTGTTCTAAGATACATTTATTTGCTGATGATATGTTGTTAACCTTGGGTGATATTGATGATTCTTTGCATGATGTTATAAATACCTTAAGCATGTTTGAAAGAATTTCAGGTCTTAAATTTAATCATAATAAATCCAAAACATTATTAATTAACAACCTAAGAGAGAATAGCCTGTTTAATTGGGAGAATGATGTATTAGAATAGTTGGATGTCAGTATAAAGATTACATGGAAAGAGTCTGTTAAATTAAACTGCAATAATTTAATAAAATAACACCATTAGTGAACTAATCAAAAGATGGAATAAAATGTTCTTCACAATGAAGGATAAGCTCTCTTTAATTAAAATGATAATTTTACCTAAAAGTTTGTTTTATATACAGTCATTGATACTATTCCCTCCTAAAAAAAAGACTTATTTAAAAAATTAGATTCCATGCTACATACATTTTTATGGTTCCCCTTAAAACCTAGGATTGCATATAAAGGGCACATATCAATGGCAAATTAGAGCTTGGAGCAGTAATGAGATAGCATTCCCTAGCTTTGATCTTTATTCCAAATCAGTTTATAATTAATGTAATATTACATTGGATCACACCTACCTATATATCTGGCTGGAAAACAGTACATGCGATTCATGTAACTGATGTCAAAACTATAGAAAGTAAATTTAAGGAACAATATGGAATAAGTAGAGTTCATTGGCTTTTACGTGAATTTTGTTTATTTAATAAGAAGTTTGATAATTTTTCTTATGGCATTAATCAAATATTTAATAACTTTAAAAATATAATTGATTGTAATTACAGCATTAAACAATGTCTGTTTCATATAGTCCCTATAGCATACTCCCCTGTTTGCCTAGATTCTTTCAGCATCAATGCGATGCAAAAATTAAATGAAAATAACTTGATATTCTGGCATCAGTTTATTAAAATAAGAGTATTAAACCACTAAACTATCTTTTTTATGTAGTTTTGGTAATAGTCAAGACTGTTGTTTATACACTCATTAAGGCAGTTTATAGAAAACAAAATGAGAGTATCAATCAACCTAGAGACTGAATCTATACCTTGTTTGATTCAGTTAGTTATGTGTTTTGAAAATAGTATTTCATCTATCTCTAAGATACTAAGGTAAGACTCTCTAAAGTTTGACTCAAATGTTTAGAATTGCTATGTAAAGATTAATGGCGATCAAATGACTGATGAATCCAAGAAATTGTTATTGAATTCTAAGTATGGTACCTCTTCTTCATTATACTGGAGATTGTATACATGGAAATGTATGAATAGGAATTTCTATACTCCACATAAAATAAATCTTATACTCAAAAACAGTGAAAGTAAATGTTGGAAATGTGATGAATTACTAGAGGTCAACTGGGTTGACATGTTTATTGAATGTCTTCAGATATTTTATAAATGGTTTATGGTCTGATAACTGTTATATTTATACCTCACTAATCCTAATGAAATACCTAAATCTCAGATTCAGTTACTCTGGTCAATTCTTGCAATTGCCAGAAAAGGTATTACTTTGAACTGGAAAAGTAAACAAAATTTGATGTTTAAAGATTTTATTAATTTAGCAAAAGTTGTTTGTAAAAAAGAACTGCAAACCAGTTGTTATAGAACTCATAATATTACTCATAAAAAAATAGCATGGCAAAAATTTGGAAAACCTTTTGAACAAATACTGATAACTTCTCATGGATAAAATGATTGTTTATCATGGATGAATGTAAATAGTTTTGTTATTGTATTTGTTATATGTACATTTGCATATGTTTATAATGAAAACAAAATAAAAATGTTTGAAAAAAAAAAACATGTAGAATATTCCATAGGAATGAGAATTGCACTAACTGGCTCTCTGACAGAGCAGCTAATGCATGGAACAGACTAACAAATTACTTTAAAACAGGTACTAGCTTAGATATTTTTAAGGACAGCCTAGCCACTTTATTATGGGAACGTGTTTTGGTATATTGAAAAGCTAGAAGGGCATTGATGCCCTTGCTTGAAATATTTGTATGTATATATGTGTGACTTCTGTAGGGGTGTTATTAGAGGCTGTAACTGAGAAATTTTGTCTGAAGTGTGTAATGGCTTTTGGGAGGAATAATAGTTTTTTTTTTTTTTTGAATCAGTAGAAGTTGGGAGTTGGGAATTGTTGAGCCAGCTTTCACCTGATGAAAATGACTCTTGCGTGATGTGTTGTACAGTAATTGGGTTACTGGCAGAACAAATTAATGTGGAGTTGTCAGCATATTGTATGAGGGATGCCTGACATTTGACGGAGTGCAGTGGCCCCAGTATGGAACTTTGGGGAGCACCTGTTTTAATGGGTAGGAAGGATATGTAAGAATTAATACATTTAAGAGACTGAAATCTATTAGAAAGGTAGCTGGAGAACCACTTGGTGAAGATGTTTGATAGACCAAGAGAAGAGATTTCTTTTAGAAGTATGTTATGGGAAAGTAGGGAAAATCTACTAGATATGAGAACACATATCACAGATTGCACACCACGTCAAGGCTAGCCACTTGACAGTGTATTAACTGGCTCTAGGTGATGCAGTTGTGTTGACTATTATACAGGTATTTCCATTGATAAGTCTGTTGAGGACCTGGCCTACTCTGACCTAAGCCAGGGACCCATGCTAATGGTAGGAAGGGTGTATGTGCCCCTATTGGTCAGTGTGTGTTTGCCATAAACCCAGCAGCCTTGCCTCAATAAGCTACGGGCCAGCCGGTGTCCAGTTGTCTAACAGGTTACCTGTGATAGCTCTGCTGAGTGAAAGCTGGACATTAAAACCAATCAACCCAAGGATTGCTACACTCCACATAGGTTCACTGACAGGATGCAGCATGGAAGTGGATGACATATTGATAAGAAGGAGGCTGGATATATGTCCAGAAGACAAGATGGAAGGGTAGTGCAGCAAATCCACGTGGCTTGAGGAGGACAGACTAGAAATGGTATGGGAAATGGGGTGAAGAAAAGGCTTCACAGGGATGTCATCGGAATTAATTACAGACTCTTGGCAATCAGATTCTTGTGCAAGGACAATGCAGTATTCATAATCTGAGTATGCCCCACAACAGGGTTGTGATAATGAGGAAAAGAGTGCATCCAGACAAAGGTTGCTGGACCTACTGGATAAAGTAGGACAACATGATTTGGTGTTGATAATGAGTGACCTGAATGCATGTACTGGGACAGATAGAACAAGATGTGAAGACTGTCTGGGTCCATATGGGTGGGGCAACAGGAATAAAGGAGAACTCATTCTAAACTTCAGTCGGTGACAATTCAGCAAGAGAGACGGTCACTAGATCACATAAGAGTAACCAACATGCAACTCTGGTAGATTTCCTCCTGGTAAGGAAAGGGCAGTGGGGTAGAGTCAGTGATTGCAAAGTCATCACCTGTGACAGAGGGGTAGAATCAGTGATTGCAAAGTCATCCCCAGTGAAACAGTTGGCCTACAGCAAAAAAACAATAGTTTCCACAGTCAGCTGCAGGTAGTCATCATAGAAGACTCAAAGATCAACTGAGACTAGGCTGAAGACCTGGAAGTTGACTGGAGAAAAAGCACAAGAGTTTAAGGGATTACTTGGAGCTCTAGCACCTCAGAAAGAAGAGGAAATAGATGGAGTTGAAGAAAAATAGCAGGGCCTCAAAGTAGCATATGTGACAACTACAGATCAAATATGTGCCTGAACCAGGTACCTAAGAAAACTGGTAGTGGAATGCTGAAGCCCAGGAAGTCATCAAAAGAAAGGCGTGCATGAAAAAGTGAGCGACGGAAAAGACAAACCAGGCTAAGAAGGAATACTGGTTGACTTAACATAGAGGCTAAGAGAAGAGTTGCAATAGCAAAGAACAATGGCTTCAAATGCACTCTACCAGCTTATGGAAAGTGACTGAGGTGATGACACAGAGAAAGTCTATTAGGTTCCAAGGCAAAGACAGATAAAGAAAGAGTTAGACACCCTTCGTAAGAGATGCTAAGAGAAACCTGTTTACCAGGCCAAAGAAAATTGAAGCCAGATGGAAGGTGTATTTCCAGCAGCTTCTGAATGAAGAAAACCACACTGAAGCTGTACTACTGCAGACACAGCCTGTGATGACAGAAGAGGAGGAACCCACTTTAAAACAAGTAAGAACAGCTCTAAGGAAAATTAAGTCAGGAAAAGCAGCAGGCTCATATGAGGTCATGGCAGATATGATCAAGATGCTGGGGTACATGTCAAGCAGAGTGCCTCTTTGGCCCTCTTCAAAAGGAACCTTGATGATTGGATGGGAGAAAGGAAATTCACCTCGGGGATCACATCAGTTGCCCTGTTAGACAGGGGTTCAGGGAAGTAAATAGTGTGGGAAGAAATAGCCAGGGAATTGTTATGGCTAGGCTTGTATAGGCCCTAGGGTTGATAGCCTAGTACCAACCTATGAACCTAAGATAGGGGAGAAATAGCTCTTGAAGGTACACATAACAGTATGGAGAGAAAGGCATATCTTAAATGACTGGAGAATAAGCATTATAGTGCCAGTGGACAAGAACAGGGGACATTTCACAATTGTGGTCAGTACAGATGTTTCAAACTCCTGTCAAAAGTTCTGGAGAGGGTGACTGATAAACAAATATGCCGAGTAGCAGAAAGTAAGAAAGCTAATTTGGACGTCCTGGGGTGGTTTGAAGTCCCAGAAACATTGGCTATGTACAAGGACCCAATGGCTCAAGTATGAACAGTGTTCAGACTCACAGAGGGTTTTGCTGTGGGAGTGGATGCACAACATGGGTTCATTTCTGAGCCTGCTGCTGTTCATACTAATGATGGACTACATTAGCAAACCGGTCAGAGGAGACAAATCCACAAAGTTGCTGTAAGCAGATGATGCGACATTATAGCCAAACTTTCAGAGAGTAGGAGAATGGAATGCAAAACTGAAGGCACATGGGATGAAAATAAGTACAGATAAGACAGTGATAATGACAGCAAATGGGGACGTAAGAAGAAGCTGAGGATTGAGATGGAAGGGAAAACAGTGGAACAGATTAACAGCTTCAAGTATCTGGGAGGAGTGGTTGAGGAGAAGGGAAGTCTAAATGAGGAGGTTAAAGCTAGAATCTGCAAGCCTGCAGTCAACTGGCAGAGTGTCGGGTGTCTAATGTATGACAGAAGAGTGCCAAAGAAGCTGAAAAGTAAGGTGTACAAAATAGAAGTGTGTCCAGTACAACTGTATGGTACAGAAACCTGGACAGTGAAGGCAAAGCACATGAGGAAGCTAGAGGTGATGGAGGTGAAGTGGCAGGATGGAATCCACTATGGGACAGACAAAATGAGGACATTAGAGCAGAAGCAGGATGGAATTCACTATGGCACAGACAAAATGAGGACATTAGAACAGAAGCCAGAGTAACTGCAATTGCAGAGAAAGTCAAAGAGAACAGATTATGGTGGTTTGGGCACATGTGCAGAAAAGTAGAAGACAGTTTGTTGAAAATGATTTGAGACAGGCAGGAAGAACCCAAGATGAAAAAAGGACATCCAACTAAGAGATGGATGGAATATGTGAGAGAAGACCTTTAACAGTCAAGCATGAATGACTGTTGAAGAAGGTAGGGGAGTGCCACTGAATTGAGATAGATGGCAACAGTTGACAAAACACCTTGACCACATGTAGAAAATGAGGAAAAAACAGAACTGATTTATTTACTTACTGGGATAGTGTACTGATCAGTACTGACCAATTTCAAGCTCAGCCCAGGGCATGATAACGATGACCATGATGATGATGAACTGTATTGTGGGTAGTGCACTGATCAGTTTCAATAATAGCCCAGGGCATGGTAACGATGACCATGATGATGATGAGCTATATTGTGGGTAGTGCACTGATCAATACTGACCAATTTCAAGCTCAGCCCAGGGCATGATAACAATGACCATGATGATGATGAACTGTAATGTGGGTAGTGCACTGATCAGTACTGACCAATTTCAAGCTCAGCCCAGGGCATGATAACGATGACCATAATGATGATGAACTGTAATGTGTTTTTACCTGAACGCATGCCTTTTCAGATGGCATTACTGTTTCTGGTTTCATAAGCGTACTGCCACTGCCATAAACATACTGCTGCTGCATCATGCCTGAGGAAGTTCAAATAAGCTTTTTTATTGCTAGCAGAAAATTAACTTTTGAGGTGAGACTACCATTTGGTGTAATCAAACCTGTTCACAACAAGGTCATTCTTTGTACTTTTTACACTGTGATGCTTTATTATTAATAGGTGTGTTTGCACAGAACTTATTTTGTAGTAATTATTTTGAAGCCCTGTGGTTCTTTCACTTGAATGTGGTATAAAATGTGTCAATTCTTTGCTAAACTAATGTCTGTAATATATTTCTCTTTAAATTTTATTTATTTACTTGCATTGACTTGGCTGTTGCTAGGCACTACCCTTCTTTAGGGAAGAACAGGAAAGCTGATCATGGCCAGTTATATTTTGCAAACCAGCAGTATAAACTTATCACATACTACAGGTATTGTAATGACAAGGTACCATCCAGTGGATGATTTAAGAAGACCTAATTACTTATTTGTATGAGAAGAAAATCCTCAAATGCATAAATGTCCCTACTATAATGAGAAGATGAAAATGTTTTCACTCAGTCACTCACAAAAATAATGCTCACATTATTTTTAGTCTGTAAATGTGTTTTAAATACTTAGACAAGCAAACAAATAAATGTAGACTCTTTGTCTGACTGAGCATTGTTAAGAAATTTTAGTGAAAAGAGGAGTTTTAGAACTCTTGACTTTTGGCTTTCATAAGATTACAGCTGTGTGTTGTATATCAGAGGTAAGATAACTGAGTTTATATGTCAAACATGAACCTGATGGTTAAGTTTAATGAAAAGTACGTGTTACTTTGTATTCCTAATGAGGTGAATTATCATTCAAAGCATTAAGCCGATCTTAATACTTCAAAATGAAGACATAATGGGAGGGGCAGAAAATTAGATAACTGCAGAGTAGGTTATTTTTTATCACCATTAACTTTTACAAATATGAGGTTTTACCAAACTAAATAGCCGAAGTTTGATTCTGTTTAAACATTTATGCAGTATTCCATAGTCTTTACAAAAGGATGCAGTTACTACTGTAATTGCATGCAGCTGTATGCAATACAAACAGTGAACCGTTGTCAAAACTACAGTGCCTAATGAGGAGTTTTCACACAATGTTTAAAGAGGTTTACTCATCTCTTGTCAGAGTATGTTAGTAATGTAGATTCCTTTCTGGTCTGCTATGCTAATATAGAAGTCAAATTCCTAGTTAAAAAAAGACAAAGGAACATAATTTTAATTAGATGCATTTCTCAGTAATAAACCATCTAGACGTCACAGAACGCTAAAATGTGCTACCGATACACAAGTCTTTATTTGCACAACTACATGATACACATTTTTTACAGTTCAGAAGATTTGTGTTTAGAACAGGCAGAAACAGTGTATTAATAGTCAGTAGAAAGAAAAGATTTCAACTACACTATGAAAATTATCGAACATTTTTTCTAAATACTAATGATAACAGAAAAGTGGATGATGTATTGCCAGCTGTCTGAGATAAATTAGATCAAATTATTCACATGGAACTAGAAGAAGTTTGAAGGGCATATAGTATATAGATGTTTGTACATTAATAGTTTATTTTTATAAAGACCAATATTTTATTTCCAAATAATGTTTTCCGACTCTGAAGTCTAAGTAAAAATGGTTTATCACCACTGTTTAACTAATAGGGCCTGCTAAGTAAGATGGGATGGTGACCTCTTCTTACTTGTCATGTGTTCAAGTACCTATTTCATTACCTTTAGTTTCACGGAATGTGTGAGGGCATGGGCAGATAGCGTCTGAGACATGAGTGAATATGTAAAGAAGAAGGCAGTAATGGACATTATAATTAAAACTACAATCCCTTCCAATCCAAGGTAGCTTGTGTCCGAGTCAAACAGGAGCCTTCACTGTCAGCTGCAGTGGTGCACAGGGATAAAGCCGTAACTACAGATCATGCTAGCCAAGCAGCAAGAGCAAATTGATGGAGCTGGCAGACGGGATGATTCTGACCAGGGAAGAGCTATTTCAGCCCTTTGCAAAAAAGAAGCATTTGGAATCTGGGGTCAGGTGTGTGGTGCTCCTAGCCACTGATAGGAGATTGCCTTCATTGAGCGAGTTTTCTGGAGCATCACTTGTATAGGGGAAAACATTGACCCCTCTCTCTCCCCAGAGCTGCAGTTTGTACCCCTCTCCCCACCCAGGGGAAGGATTAAGTTAATAAATACAAATGTTTTCATTGACAGGATGCAGGCAAGTACACAAATAATTGTCAACTCTGCTTGAATGACAACCCCTCCCCAGGATGTCTCCTGCTATAGCTTGTCTGGAAGGAGCCTGACTGCTAAGAAATGAATAGGCTTAAATCCAGTTTGGGGAGGCTCAGTGGTCAGCAGGTCTTTCTTTCGGCTTTTCCCGGTTAGGGGTTCACCACAGCAGAGCTCCGGTCCGCTAATGATTAGCAGTGGATTTTACGGTGCTGAGTTGCCAGCCCGATGCCCAGCCTTCAAAGAACGCACTCCCATTCATGCACGCACCTACCTGCATATCTTTAAAAGTCACTCGACCGCGAGGAGGACATGCAGACTCCACACAGATGGCACTCCAGCCGAGAATCAAACAGGAGAACCTCTTGCTGTGTGCAAAACGCATATAGGGAAAAAAAACATAACAGCCTTTACTCCACCAGTGGCACAGAGTCCTTTTTTATTCTAAACTGTATCATTTTATTGCCTAAAGCTTGAGCAAGATCAGAGCAGTATGAGCACACAAGCTTCCAAACTGTACTGAATTCAAAATGTAATTGGCATTGCACTATTTTACATGGCCTACCTCTGTCCAAACAATACTTGAGATTACACAGGAAAATTAATTCTGCATATACCACCACACCAGACTAGTATTTCTTCACAGGCCAAGTTTCTGCACATAACTTGAGTATAGCATCCCAAATATGTTGGCAGTACAGTGAAGAGATGGTGTGTCTGCATAGTACACTGCCAATCTTTTGCAATAAAAAACACTTTAAGCATACAGAATTCCAGAATAAAATCATATCAGACTAGCTAAAGCTAATTATATTACAAGTGTTCTAAAAAGGTTTTGAATTTAGTAACTTGACTCAGTGTCTGTTTTCTCTGTATAGTTGCTCTATATAGCAGATCATTTTTTAGTTTGAAGTACTGGTATATAGAGGGCCTGTTCTATTCTTTTGGCTCCCCGTGTGCTCTGTGTTCTCTCTAGCGCTACTTTAGGTATTGTCCTCCCACCAAGCTTTTTTGAAATTGGCATAGCTCATCTAGATGTCAACCAAGTCAGTAGTTTTCTTAGTACATTCATATGAAATAGAGGCTGTAGCCACTTTTTGTATAAATACATGTGCAGGCCTTTCCTATTCATTTAGTACTACAGTATTGTAGCAGGTTCTTTTGTATAAGTACATGTGCGGGCCTTTCCTATTCATTTAGTACTACAGTATTGTAGCAGGTTCTTTTGTATAAGTACATGTGCGGGCCTTTCCTATTCATTTAGTACTACAGTATTGTAGCAGGTTCTTTTGTATAAGTACATGTGCGGGCCTTTCCTATTCATTTAGTACTACAGTATTGTAGCAGGTTCTTTTGTATAAGTACATGTGCAGGCCTTTCCTATTCATTTAGTTCTACAGTATTGTAGCAGGTTCTTTTGTATAAGTACATGTGCGGGCCTTTCCTATTTATTTAGTACTATAGTATTGCAGTATGGTTCTTTTGACAATACTTTGTAGTGAGTTTATCTAACTCTTCTACCTATTGATTCCTTTTTCTGCCTTATATTCTTGAGGCTTTCTCTTTGTTGGGGCTTCATATTTAGAGCAGTACATCTGTCTGGCCCTTCTGTTATCATACCTGTCATCCTCTGAACATTTTAAAATTGTAGTGGATGGCTGAAAATAGGACTGCCTATCCCAACACCAAGATGTGGGCCAAAAAAAAGTCTTTCAAATTTTAAAACACAGTAGGAGGACTGTAACATATAGCTTTTACAAGTTTTTTAAATATCTTTATTGAATTAAGTGAAATTGTTTGAGAATGTTCCACAGCACTGTCTTTACCTGGTTTTATCAGGTATAAAATAATATTGTCTGCAAATAAAGCCACCTTTTCCTGACTACTACACCAGTCATATGCTTGAATTTCCGAGATCTTTATTTTCTTTGACAGTGGTTCTAAATATAGCTCAGACAACAAAGGGAAAAGTGGACATGCCTGCCTGGTTTCTCTACTCAAACAGAACTTATCAGAGAGGATCCCCTCCCCACTTTAATTTTCACCTGCGATCCCTCATATATCCTCTTAATCAACCTTATAATTTTGTCAGGGAATGCAAATGCTTCCAGTGCCCTACTCATAAAATCCCAGCTTACTCTGTTTAATACTATATATAATTTTTGGCATCACCTTTGCCATTCTTTTAGCCATTATAAACATTAGAATTATGGTTTAGAATATATACTAGGTGACGTGAACATTGACTGTAATAGAATCAATAACAATAATCCCTCACTCTCCATAATCTATTCAATTTCACGCAACTAACAAACAGCATTACCAGACCTAATAGAAATAACCCCCCAGGATCCACTCTGGACTGGATCTTAGTCTCACACCCTAATAAGATCACTCACTCCGGCTTATTACCAGACACCATGAATGACCATCTCCCTGCCTTCATCCACCGAGCCACCCACTCCTCCCCTTACCAACACCAATATATCCACACCCGTAATCTTACAAACTTCAATCCTTCCATATTCTCAGAAACACTTAAACTAACAAATTGGGACAAACTAAAAACTCTTCCTCTTGACCAAGCCTTAGATTTCTTCAACACTACCTTCCTTGGCATCCTTAACTCCCAAGCTCCTCCTAGAACTAAGCGAATAAAACCGAATTCTGCCCCATGGCTAACAAAAGACACTAAAGCACTTATGCTACAAAGAGACAAGTGCTGGAAACTTTACAACAAAAATAAACTACCTGCTACCCTTCTCAAATATAAACAACTCCGCAATCTTGCCAAAAAGCTTGTTACTAAAGATAAAAAATGTTATTACATTAAACTACAGTCTACTCACTCCAAAAACCCTAAACAATTCTGGAACTCTATTAACTGTCTTCTGCACCCAGGTACGAAATCCAACCCCTGTTCTGACAACAATAAATCTGACACAGAAATTGCCTCCCTTTTCAACTCCTTCTTTACCAACCCTATAGCTGACCTCACTAAGACCTTCCCCAACCATATCTCTTCCCCGCCTCTCAATCCTCCTTCCTCTTCCTCTTCCCACCCCCCTGATCCTTCCTCAAACCCCTCCTCTCCCAATCATCCCTCCTCTTTTTCGCTAAAACCTGTCTCAACCTCCTTCATCAAATCCCTCCTCTCCAAACTTAAACCTTGCTCTAATGCCCCCGACAACATTCCCCTCTCTCTTTCTAAAGCTAGCCGCAGATGGTATCGCCATCCCTGTCAGCATTCTATCAATCGATCCATACAGGAATCTTACGTCCCCAAATTATGGCATGCCGCCTTTATCCTGCCCCTCCACAAAGGAGGCAAAAATAACAGTATATCTAACTTCCGACCTATAGCCATTCTCTCCCCTATTTCAAAACTCCTTGAAAAATGCATCCAACAGCAACTCATGCCCTTCCTTATCAACAATCAACTCCTCTCCCACACCCAACATGGCTTCCGCCCTGGCCATAGTACAGTAACTGCTCTTTTCTCGTTCTTAGACATAGTAAATCATGCTTGTGACTCTGGAGAATTTGTATCCACTACCCTTCTGGATCTATCTAAGGCATTTGACACTATCTCCCATACCCACATTCTGAATCACCTTTCTAACCTCAATCTCTCTCAAAGCTCCTTCACCTGGTTCCATAGTTATCTCTCTGACAGATCTCAGGCTGTTAAATGGCAATCTGGTACCTCAACCTTTCTACCTACCCCTACCAGGGTTCCCCAGGGGTCCATTCTTTGACCACTGCTCTTTAATGTATTTATCAACGATTTTCATACTGCGATTCCAAACACCAAAATAGTGCAATATGCAGACGACTCCACCCTAGTCTGCTCTGCTCCCAGCCTCCCCGAGCTTCAGGCAAAAACCCAATTGGCCTTTTCCACCACTGAGAACTGGATGCTTCAAAACCATCTCTCCCTTAATGCCAACAAATCCAAAATTCTTCTATTCTCCCACTCAGGATCTCCAAATTGATAAACAATCCTTCAATAACATCAGCCAGGCCAACTCCACTATAGAAGTCTCATCCTCTGCCAAACTACTTGGAGTTACCATTGATGAACACCTAACATTCAATACGCATGTCCAAGTAAACATTAAAAAAACTCACAAGAAGCTTGGCATGCTATATAGAAATGCCCATTTTCTGTCTCTGTCCACAAGGCAAACTCTTGCCTCCACCTACTTACTACCGTCACTACTATGCGGTGCCCCGCTTCTAACCAATCTATCTAACTCCATCTCCTCAAAATTAGAAATCTGCTACAACAAAATCGCTAAATTCGCTACTAAATCTAAATACTCCTTTCATTACTGCACTTCTCTTCATATTCTAAATTGGCTAGAGCTTCCTAATTATCTCAACTACCTTCAACTGACCACAACCCACAAACTAATCTTTAAACCCACTGCATACCCTGCTCTAACAAACATATTACCCTCCTACACCCCACTCAGACCCCTTAGATCTGCCCAACAAAACCTACTCTCGGTATATAAACCTAAACGTCCCCCCCGGCCAGCTTCTCCTTTCCCACTCACTTGCCAAAAAATGGAACTCTCTTCCATCCCTGCTAAGAATCACCTCAAACTCTGAACTCTTCAAATCCCAGCTCCATTCCTACCTCGCCCAGACCCGAAAATGCAATTGTACTTTTCCTACCTAATTCCCTTAACTTCTACACTTATCTGTTCTCCCTTCTGTACCTTTACTCTTGCTGTTCCCTCTTCTGATGACCCTCTTGCGTCAATCGCATTATAAATCTAAATCCGTGAACAGCTTCCTGTAATTAATGCTTACACTTTCCAATCCTAATCTCTGCTACTCGCTCTCCTTGCTAATAGCTCTTCCACTTCGTATGCTTGCTATGTAATGCCCTTCTCTCTCAAATCTTATGTTTTCTATATGCTTAAATCTATGTATAACTGTATAATAACTTCTGTTTCAAAATGCATAATTTTATATATAACTGTATAAATCTAAAATGATGGTATAATTCTATGTATAACTTTACAAGTGTATAATGCTTATCAGCTGTATGTAATGTGGAGCTTTTCTCCCCGGGCCTCCAATGAAAACGGGCCCCCTGGGCCCAGTGGACCTCCCCGGTTATCAAACTGGAAATAAATAAATAAATAAATAAATAGGTCTGTATGAATCTTGATCTGATGTGTCTTTACCATCTTTAGGTATTACAGCTACCATAGCTTTGTTCCAGGATGTTGGCGCTTCTCCTTTTAAAATACTGTTAAATAAAACCTACCATATTTGTATCACTTTCTTTCCTCCAAGCTTCCAAACTTCCTCAGGAATACCAACCATCCCTGGGGACTTTCCTGTGGATTGGTTATACATCACCATTTTTATCTCATCTCCTCCTACCCTAACTGTTATTGAGCCTCATATACCTCCAACCTTGGCATATTTCATTCTTCCATAAACACTTCCATTTTGTAATTTTTCTTATTTCTCCATTTCACTGTTTATATAGATGTTCATAAAAATTTCTAAATATTTCTAATGCCTCTACAGGATCTCTGGTTGTTTTCCTTGCAATAGGTTCCCTATGCCTGGCAACAACCCTTTCTACTTTGTGTTGCTTGAGCTTTTGCACTAAAAGTTATTATCAAAAAAACAGTTGCTTAACAGCAGTCTTTCTAAAATCATACATATTATCGAGGTAGTCCCTTATTTTCTCTTTAGTACTCTGCACTTGCGCTGCCTCTTCTTTGAGATTACCCATATTCTGCAGTACTTTAACCTTTGTCAGTCCCTCTAAATAAATATTGTAACTTCTTAACCATCTCTCTCTCTTTCTTTTATTTCCACCATATTTCTAAAGGCTACTTTAATTTTTTTTACCACTCGTTAGCTGTATTTTCAGAAGACATTTTTATCTTTTCCAATAACTCCCGAATAACTTCCACTACCTATTACTTAAATTCCTCTCTTTTTAACAGACAGGTTGGGAAATGCAGGTCTCTCATTTTTATTTCATACCCTGCATTTTTATTTTAGTTATTGTTGGCGGTCAGTTGCTTATCGGGGGCTAGGATCTGCTACATTATGCAGGCACTCAGGTCATTGGACCACAATTGCCAATACGACTCAGTCATAGTCCATGTGGAGTAAATGACCTGAGACATACCTCCCTAGACTGTATGAAGAGAGACATCATGGAGCTCTCAGAATATGTGTCTCAGGCAGGTATGAGCCTAGCATTGAGCAGGATTTTATCTTCTACAAGGATGATGCCACAATATGAACAAAAGATGATTGAGTTTAATAATTGGCTTAGTTTCTGGTGTCATTCTAAGGGGGTGCAGTATTTGTCAGCGTGGAAGGAGATGGTCAACAGACCATGCTGCTTTGCCAGGGATGGCCTGCACCTCGCCCCCCTCTAGGCTTTCAAATATTAGCTTAAACATTGCCTTCCCTCATAGTGCCTTTTTTAGACAATGCCAAACTGAAAGTTCTTTCGACATGGTAAATCAAAAACAAGAAAATCTAAGGGTGGTACTGCTCAATGCTAGGAGTCTAAACAAAAAAATCCACTCCCTAGAAGCTCTCTTTACTCTAGAGAATGCTGACATCTGTATGGTCACTGAGACATGGTTTAAAGCTGTGGAGAGCACACACAGTGCTAGGTTAGAATACCTTCCCCACATTTAGGCCAGCTACTTCTCAGGCAGGGACTAAAGGTGGAAGTGTTTATGTTTACATCCAAGATAAATATACTTCAAGGCTGGTCAAACAGGACAATGAACTTGATCTGCTCCATGTTCAAATCACCATAGGCAAAATCCAGTACCACTTCCTTGCAAGCTATAGATTACCCTCAATGATCCAGGAAACCCATACCATGTACTTAAACTTATTAGAAACACTAACTATCCAACCCAATACCATATTCACGGGTGACTTTAATTACCCCACTATGAACTGGGAATACTATTCGACACCAAACGTACATGCACAGACATTCCTGGATTTTGTAAACACAAACTCCTTGGGCCAGTTAGTCAATACACCAACCCAGGGGTGCAACCGTACCGGATCTTGGCCTCACTAATATGGGAGAGTGCTGCACACCCCCTACTGTAATGCCTTCCGTGGTAAGGTCAGACCACAAAATGGTCTCCTTTGAAGTAAAAATATAACCTGGACCTCCAGCTAAACCTGGAATATTCAGGAACTATTCTAAGGCTAATCTCCTGCTGTTATCTGAGAATCTGGCAAAATTTCAAGCCCCCATAAACCCTGAGAATGCTGCTGCCTATGCAGAACTGTTCACAGAAATCCTGTAAAAGCATGTTAATAGATGCATAGAGGCAGCTGTACCCACCAGGAAGAAGTACAGAACTAACTAAAAAAACAAGCCACCCTGATGGAATTACAAAATCAGTAGACTGTATAACAGGAGGAAGAAAATCATGGCAGAAATTAGGAGGTGCAGCACCCAGAAGGATAGAAGCACTCTCATCAAACTAAACAAACAACTCAGAGGACAAATAAAGTCTACCAAAGCCAAATTTAAGGTAAGTTTGGCTTCCCAGGACAAGGACAACCACAAAACATTCTTTAGCTATGTTCGCAACCTCAAAGGCAATACACAATTGTGTGCAGAGCTTATTGTAAATGGAGCCTGCTATACTGAACCAGAAGACATAGGAGGCCTCCTGGCTAATAAATTCAGTTCCAACTTTACCCCTCTCTCCCCCTCAGCCTTCCCTCAGGAAATATCATCAAATATAGCTCCCCTACTGTCACTAGAGAACAGGTCCTTAATGCTCTCCCTAAGACCAAGAACACTGCATCAGTGGGCTCAGACAATATTCCAGGATGCCTTCCAAATAGCATGCAACATGACCTATCAGGGCCTCTGGAATTACTGTTTAACTGTAGCCTCGATACAGGTTTTGTGTCTCACAAATTGAGAAAGGTGACAGTTATCCCTCTGCACAAAGGTGGGCCATCTACAGACCCTGGAAACTACAGACCCATAAGTCTCATTAATCTTATATGTAAAGCCATGGGAAGAATTGCCACTGAGATGATCAATAGAGATATAATAAACCTCCAGATACTGAACTAAGCCCAGTTTGGTTTTGTCAATGGCAGATCATGTCTACTCATCCTGGTGGGCTTCTTTGAAAAGGTCACCAAAGCAATGGATGAGGGCAGAATTGTTCACACTGCCTACCTTGACCTGGCTAAGACATTTGACACAATACCCCAATCTGGCATTGCTGACAAACTCAAGAGGTTAGGTAAAAACCCGTATGTCACCCGGTAGATAGCCAACTGGCTCACAGACTGGACCCAGGAAGTTAAAACTGGAGAGGCCACCTCTACAAAGAGGCCAGTCACAAGTGGAGTCCCTCAGGATCAGTCTTTGGACTGCTCCTTAATATCAGTGGTCTCTAGCTGACTAAATTTGCAGGTGATTGCAAGTTAGGAGCTGTCACTGAATCTCACACTGACACAAATATTCTCCAGGAGGGGCTGATGCAGACAAACAACTGGTGTCAGAGTCAGGGACTAAAACTTCTTCTTCTTTCGGCTTTTCCCAGTTAGGGGTTGCCACAGCGGATCACCTGTCCGCTCATGATTGGCAGTGGAGTTTTACGGTGGACATCTGCAATAAACAAACTCTATAATAAAAGGAAAAAAATTGCTGTTCAGGACCAAGAAGGAACAGGTGTCTAATTGGAAGCAATCTCTCCTTAGCCTGAACAAGCAAATACAAGCACTAGTGAAATCCTCCAAAGGAAACTTTGAGTTCAAACTGGCCACATCTACTAAAGACCATCATAAGGCTTTCTTCACATATGTCCACAATCTCAATGGAATCACCCAGATCTGTTCAGAACTGGTGGTCAAGAACACCACATACACAAACCCTGTAGATATAGCCAGCCTGCTGGCAGACGGGTTCAGTGAACACTTCACTCCTCTGTTCCCCCATCAGTAAAACAGGACATCCCCAGTACCTGTCCCCTCCCATTATTTCTAGAGAGCAAGTCATCACTGCCCTCTCAAAGGCAAAAAATACAGCCTCCATGGGACCTGATAACATCCCAGGCTGCATCCTACATGAACTCGGGCAGGAACTTGCAGCACCGTTAGGCACCCTATTCAACCAAAGCCTGAGTACCGGCTTCATCCCATCCAAGTGGAGGTCAGCTACTGTCATCCCTTTGCACAAAGGTGGGGCCATCTACAGACCCTGGAAACTACAGACCCATAAGTCTCACTAGTCTTATATGTAAAGCCATGGGAAGAATTGTCACTGAGATGATCAATAGAGATATAATAAACCTCCAGATACTGGACTAAACCCAGTTTGGTTTTGTCAAGGGCAGATCATGTCTACTCATCCTGGTGGGCTTCTTTGAGAAGGTCACCAAAGCAGTGGATGAGGGCAGAATTGTTCACACTGCCTACCTTGTCCAGGAAATTATAGACCCATCAGCCTAACTAGCCTGATCTGCATGGCCATGGAGCAGATTTTCATGGACCTCATTAACAAGGACATTGGTAACCTCCAGACACTTGATCCGGCACAGTTTGGTTTTGTCAAGGGGAGGTCATGCCTGTTAAATTTGGTCGACTTCTTTGAGACAGTTAGCAAGGTCATAGATGAGGGGAAGATGGTGCACAGCACCTACCTTGACCTGGCCAAGGCCTTCGATACTATTCCCCACTTAGATAAACTCTGTCAACTAGGCATCAATCCATATGTTACCAAACTGGCATATCTAGCAAACTGGCTCATTGATAGAACTCACCTAGACAAAATAGGGAAAGTCCCCTCAAGTAGTAGACCCATAACAAGCAGTGTACCCAAGGGTTTGGTCTTCGAGCCTCGGCTGTTTGGGATATACTTTTCAGAGGTACAGACCAAATCTAGTGGGCTATGGCTGACCAAGTTTGCAGATGACTGCAAGCTGGGTGCTGTCATCAATTCCCCTAGTGATGTGGACATCCTCCAAGAGGGTCTCACCCAAACAAATGACTGGTGCCAGAAACATGGCCTCAAACTGAATTCCATAAAAATGCATCATCATCCCTTTTGGGGAGAATGAAGTCCCCACAAATTATCATATTGATAATACGGCACTAATCACACAATCAGTTGTGAGGGACTTGGGGAACAAACTGACTTTTGACCACCATATTGCCTCCATTATACAGAAAGCTTTCTACATATTAACCTTTTTGTTTTTTTCTCAAACCATTACCTACCCTACCAGGATAAACAAGCCTAATAAGAAAGAAAAGTACCTTAGACTGGATTCTCATAAATAATCCCCAGACATATGAAGCTGGATCCCTCCCTGATGATGTAAGTGACCACTCACTAACCTACATCACCAGGCTTAAATCCAATCTACCTAATCCAACCATATCTAGGACAATTAGAACCAAGAAAAACTTCAACCCCGATCTCTTCCATAGAGAACTAAAAGCATGTAACTGGTCTCCCTTAAAATACCTCACACTGGAGGAAGCTGTTAATTAATTTAATTCTAACTTCCTAGCCATACTAGACCACCATGCACCAACCCACTCTATTAGAATGAGAACTAAATGTGCCCCATGGCTTTTAAAAGAACCAAGGCAAAAAATCCATCTCAGAAATAAATGCTGGAATAAATCTCATTTAACTAAAAACCCAGTAGACCAACAAAAAAAACTTTAGACAGCTGAGAAATGAAACTAAAAAAGCTATACTGTCTGACAAAAAAAAAACTACTACCTACAATTCCAGCAGACTCACAATAATAAACCACAAAACTTCTGGGAGAGTATTAATCAATTATTACACCCAGGTCAATCCACCACACCAAACCCACAAGGTACAGACCAGGAAAATCCCAAGCAGACTGCTAATGCCTTTAATACCTTTTTTACTGAGGCCATTCAAACTCTTGCCAGTCAGTTATCTACTCAGAACTTAACTATATCCAACTCTAACTCTAACCCATCCCCTCCATTTTTCTTCCAACCAGTCCCAACAACATATATTCTTACCCTTATCCAAAAACTGAAACTGTGCACTCCTTCAGCAGACCAACTACCCGCTGAATATCTACAAAAGGCAGCCAAATCCATCGCCTATCCCATTTCCATTCTCATCAATAGAACCATCAGTGAAAGACACATCCCTAAAATCTGGAAAGTATCCCATATTATCCCCCTTCACAAGGGTGGGAACTCTACTGAACTCTCCATTTACCATCCCATAGCCCTACTTTCTCCCTTAGCAAAGATCATGGAAAAATGCATCCCCAGACAATTACTAGATCACCTAATCCAAAATAACTTACTTTCAAACTCTCAACATGGTTTCAGACCTTCCCAAAACACTACTACTGCCCTCCTTTCCTTTACTGACTGTATTAACAAAAAACGTAACCTCAATATCCTTTCCTCTGCACTGTTTATAGATCTTTCTAAGGCATTTGATATGGTAAATTACCAGATACTTATAAATATCCTCAAATCCCTGTAACTAGATGCACTAGCTATAAAATGGTTCCAGTCCTACTTAGATAACAGACAACAGGCTGTACTTTGGCATAAAATTCTATCTACCCATCTGCCCGTTAACATTGGTGTTCCTCAACGGTCCATATTAGGACCTCTCCTGTTTTCTATATTTATCAATGACCTTCACCTAGCAATCCCCAAGCTACATGCATACAATAGGCAGATGATTCCACACTTATATGCTCAGCCACATCTATATCTGAACTTCCCAGTTGAACAATGGTTTACACAGCACGGTCTCCTTCTGAACCCCCAAAAAACTAAACTCCTCCTGTTTACTCCTACTTGTAAGTCCCCCCCCCCAATAGCTTCACAGTAGCATCCAATAATGGTACTCTTATATCCCCAGATCCAACTACCAAACTACTAGGTATCACCATAGATAACAACCTTAACTTCAACACCCATATTAACAATACTGTAAAATCTGTTAATAGAAAACTAGGCTCTCTCTACAGGATCAAACCCTTCTTCTCTCCTGCAGCTAGAATAACTATTTCTCACACCCATCTAATTTCTAATCTCCTCTATGCCTCACCCATATATACTAATCTCTCTAAAAACAACCTTAATAAAATGGAAAACTCCTACAATAACATAGCCAGATTTGCTACAGGTAACTCTTTCACAACCCACCACTGGTTTAATCTAAAGCAACTAGGATTGCTTGAATTACAAAATCAGCTTAAATTCCACCAACTGACCATTGCCCATAAAACCCTTTACCAACCTACCAATACCCCTATACTATCTACCCTCATTACCCCCAACAACAATCTAAAGACCTTACGATCATCACATAAACTTCTTGTAAATATTTGTAAATCAAACAACAGGGCTGGGGACTCTCTTTTCTCCAATACTGTTGGAAAATCCTGGAACCTTCTTCCTAACGAACTTTCCTCTCTTCCCTCTATATCACTCTTTAAAACCAAAACTGAAACTTTTCCTCAGAACACACTGGTTGTGCCCCTGTACTAAACCTGACTGATCAACTAGCTCTTCTTACTTGGTTCAACTTTACCCTCCTCTTCTCAGTAATCAAGTTCCTTCTTAATAACAACTTACCTTGTCCTTCTATACTATTACTTACATCTTCAGAATGTCATTAAGGAGACTACTTTTACTAATATATTGTATAATTTCAGCTCCTACTTTTTCTTTATGACTACTTGTATACTAATATATTGTATAATTCAGCTGCCATCTTTTTCTTTATGATGTATTGCAACTACATTTTGTGTTGTACTAATTGTATCTGTATATTTTGCACTATGTTATGAACAAATGACCTCTTTGATTATTATCTGTACTGCACCTGCAATGTTCATTGTATACATTAATTTTTGTATATGTGATTTTGTTTGTTTCCTCGGAACTTATCTCTCCGGCCTCTACTGAAAGTGGACATATATCCAGTTAGACTAGCCCAGTCAACAAATGTAAAATAAATAAATAAATAAATACATGACCCACCTCTTTATTAATGGTATCTCATCCAGGGACAAGGTGGTCGTAACATCCCTGTATTATTCCCTTATACGAAAAATTATTGAATACAGTGCCCCTTTCGGCATGTACCTCACAAAAGCACATGCAGCAGCTGGAGAGACCACAGAGATTCCTCACCCAGAGAATCCAGGGCCTCAAACATCTACCCTACACAGATAGGCTAAAAGCCCTGTCCCTCTACTCAGTCTCCTACAGACCCCTCAAAGTTGACCTCTGTCTGGCATACATTTCAATCTCAGACCCTGCCCTGATGGGACTGCTGTATATCCGCAAGTCAAGCTCCACTCGAGTAACCCCACACACGAGACATCAATAGGACTTGTTGGCGGGACAGATTTGGGTCCCAGAGACTCCCCCTTTTGTGGAATAGACTCCCTTTCCACGTAAAGCAAAGTACTTCATTAAACCTTTTTAAGAGCAACCTGGATAACTGGATGGGGAACAGAAAATACACCCCTGGGATTCCACATATGTCCCTGCTGAATATGGGCTAAATTCTTGGCTAGGCTTGTAAGGGTCTCAGGGCCAACAGCCTAGTAACTTCCTATGATACACAGAGGTTTCTCACTAAAAGAATACAGGGTATAAGTAAAATGTCCTATGCAGACTGCCTCAAGGCCCGATCCCTGTATTCTGTCTCCTGCAGGCTTTTGAGTGGAGATCTATGCCTGGCATATAGGACATTGCCAGACCCCACTCTGATGCACCTCCTGCATATCCACAAAACAAACAGCACCAGAATTACCTGTTCAAAAGACTTTAAACCTTGCCTATGATATAAATCCTGCTGGAGAGATAGGCATGTATCCCAAAGACTTATGCTTCTATGGAACAGGCTTCCTATTCATGGGAAGCAGATTTCCTTCCTAACCCAATTCAAGAGCAACTTGGACAATTGGATGGGAAACTGGCACATATGTCTCTAATGGACACAGGTAACCTGTAAATGGTTCATCTCCCAAACCCCTGCACTTATCAAGGGTAACAGTACTTGTCAGAGATTTGGGATGCATGGCTAGGCTTAAAATGGCCCTTGTGGTCATTAGCCAAGTAAACGCCTATGAACCTATGTGATCTGAAATAGTTATTGGATATGTATTAAAACATTCAATTAAATGTAGTTTGCTCCTCCCCTTTTCTAAAGATCTCAGTTCCAGTTGTTTTATCTCTGTTACTATATTCTTTACTTCTAGTATAGTTGGTTTAGAGTCTGATTTCTATTTTCTAGTAATTGCTTTTTTGGCAGCCACCATAATTAGACAAAGCACAGCAAGGCCTTACTATGTCTTGGCAATTCTGATTCTGTCTCATAGCTCAGAAAAATCATCTCCCTCATCACACCAGTCTGCTCACCCAGCATCTCTGACTGTGCATTCCTTCGGAATCCTTAAAGTCTGCCAACTCACTGCATTCCCAGAAAATATGTTCCCAATTACCTCCTTCTTACAATTTCTACCTCCACCATTTATATTTTGTATGCTGTGTTAATTATTCCTGTTTTAGCTTCATTCATTTTGCATCTTAAAAAGATGGTGAACTGTCTCAAAATGTTCCACAACACTGTAATGTCTCTTTCTGGTTTTGTCAGGTATAAAATTATATCATCTGCAAATAGAGCTATCTTTTCTTGACTACAATACCAAGTATAACCTTGAATTTCTGAGTCCCTTATTTTTTTGCCAGTGGTTCTAAATTAAATGAAGATAACAAAGGGGAAAGTGGACACCCCGCCTGGTTCCTCTGCTCAAGCAGAAATCGTCAGAGAGGAACCCACCCACTTCAGTTTTTGCTCTGATCCCTCATATATCCTCCTAATCAACCTTAGAATTTTTTTCAGGAAATGCAAATGCTTCCATTGCCCTGCTCATAAAGTCCCACCTTACTCTGTCATATGCTTACTCGGCATCAGGACCCAACAACAGCAATGGTATTTTCTTATATTCTGCTTCCCTCTGGATCATAAGTGTTCTGTTAATGTTGGCAAATGTTTTCCTTCCCTCCACAAAACCGCATTGATCCTTATCTATCAAGTTTGGCTTTACTTTTGCCATTCTTTTAGCTATTATAGACATGAGCACTTTATAATAATTGTTTAATATTGAAATGGCATTGTATGAAGCTGGATCTGATGGATCTTTAACCTATTTAGGAATTACAGCTACCACTGCTTTCTTCCAGGATGTTGGTACTTCTCTTCTTAAAATATTGTTAAACAAAACCTTTCAGATCTTTATCAGTTTTTTTCAGTCTTAGCGTCCAAACTTCTACAGGAATATCATCTATTCCTGGAGACTTTCCTTTAGATTGGTTATACAGTTTTTTTCTAATCTCCTCCAATCCTAGCTCTTAGTAATTGAGCCTCATCTACCTCTAACCTTGGCATATTTAATTCTTCCATAACAATTTCTATTTGTATCTTTTCTTGATTGCCATATTTCTCTGCTTTATACAAATTTTCATAGAATTTCCAAAATATTCCTAATACCTTTACAGGAGCTCTTGTTACCTTCCTCATTATAAGCTCCGATATTCCTAATACCTTTACAGGATCTCTTATTACCTTCCACGTTATAAGTTCCCTAGACTTGGCGACAGCCCTTTCTACTTTCTGTTGCCTGAGTCATCCTGCCAAAAATTTTTGTGCTGTAGTATTAGTAAACAGTTGCTTAACAGCAATCTTTCTAAACTTGAGTATATTATCAAGGTAATCCCTTATTTTCTACTCAGCCTTCTGCAGTAGATCCTCCTCTTGTTCTGTGAGATTCCCTCTATTCAGTAATACTTTAACATTTGTCAGTCCCTCTAAATAATTCTTGTTACCTCTTAACCATATCTCCGGTTCTTTTATTTCCAACCTATTTTTAAACTCCACCTTACTTTTATCCAATTCTGTAGCAATATTTTCGGAAGTAATTTCTATCCTCCTGAATAGTTCCTGAATAATCTCCACTATCCATTCCTTAAATTCCTCTGTTTTCAACAGATAAGTGGGAAAGCGCTAGTGACTCATTTTTATTTTATTACCCTGTGTTTTTATTTTGGTTATTGGGTGTGTATCACGACCTTCAATGAAATGCACATTTTCTTGTGAAATGTAAATTCTGTCTAGCCCAGCCTAGTATTTATACCTTGTGGAATAATATGTAAATTCACTCCAAACTCCTATTACTGAATTCACATCTTCTATGACAAATATTTTCATAAATTTCTCAGACATCTACCCTCCTTTGTTATACTTTCCCTTCTAAGCCCCCAGACATATCTTCACTGCTGCAAATCAAATTCCCATCCCCACATGTAAGTAATATTCCTTGCTGTGAAAAGTGATTATTTCTCCCAGAATTTTCTTAAGCTGCATTGTTGCAGTTTTAGTTGGAATATAAATACATGTCAGTGTAATCCTCCTCCCTTGCCAGTGGCCCCTTAACACTACAAATCTGCCATTATTATCTGTTTTATCCTCTCCTATCACTATTGGATCTCCTCTTGCAATTATATAAGTACTCCTGTTTTCCTTTGTCCCAGATATTCTGCTGAATAACCCTCCTGAAAACCTTTCTTTATCTAATTCACCTGCTCAGTTATTTCTATGCGTGTCTCCTGTAACATAGCTATTTGCACTCTACATTTTTAATACAGTTCACTATTCTTTCTTGTTTGTATTTATCTCTGAGACCATTAACATTTAAAAACATTACAGAAAGCATCATTGTATTAAAAAGTTATTATTCCCCATAACATTTTATGTGTAACACCTTTTTGTTAAATGTCTAGTACCAGCTGTTATGTTACATGTATACAATGTTTGGCAGGTTGAACTGTAATATAGTTGTTTCTTGCCATATCCATTTCAGCCTGTTATATCTTACAAAATGTTTTGTTTTATTGAAAGCTCTCAAACAAAACAAAAAAAATACAAACAAAGACATCTCCCATACCCCCCATAAAACCTATTATTTTCATACTAACTTGCAAAACTACGTATTGAAGTTTTACCCTTCTAAGAGGTACAAATGTCCCAAATTGGCAGCCGCGCTCACAGACTTCAGTTAGCTTAAATGAAAAGTTATCCATGCTGAGACTCATGGTGTAGCCTGTGCTGCTGCTAAGTGCTAAATGGTTTTGTCTTATCTTTATAGATCTAGCTGGGAAAACCCCTGAATGCTTTCAGAGAACATTATCTCCTAGCCAGTTTCTCTCTTCTTTTTTCCCCCAGCCAGTCGCTCTTCACCAAACTGTAACCAATTTCTCTATCAGATTGTCTCCATGGAGAGATGAGAACCTGACAGTTTCTTTTTATCAGATTGTTTCCATGGTGACTTGAGGGCCAGATACAGAATTGCTACTAAACATTGCTAGAAAAAGTCTCATAGTATTCAGTATTTTTTCATTTACATGCTTTCTTATAAAACTTGTTACTAAATCAAGTCTAAGATCCTTAATCTAGTCATTGCCCCATGCAAAATTGAGAAAAAGCACATTCATTTTTCTTTTGTCATGCTGTCTTAACCAGGCTGTTTTTTTTTTACATTAGAGTGCCTACATTTCTTAATAAACTAAAGAAGAAGTAAGAGAGAAGGGAAAAAGAAAAGGAAAAAAGAACAGCAGTACCTATTTACCACCCCATTACACTTAAAAATAACTGAGAAGACTTTACTTTACTTTATAGCATGCAAAGAAAACCATACACCACAAAAATAGTAGTATTAAGAAAAAATGTTTTCTTTACTTAGTTAACTTTCTGTCCTCTTTTCCCCTCCCAAAAGCAATTTCTGAACATTAATGACATGAAGTATGGCATGTACTTTAGAGTCCCCCACAAGTCCAACAAATTCTGAAAAAAGTCAGATATTTCCAGATTTTCTTATTCTGTCATATTTCCAGATTTTCTTATTCTGTCATATTTCTCAAGTATAATTATTGTAATCCCACGTCAAGTTACTGGTTTTATTACTGTTCATTTCCATCTCCCAAACCCCGCATCTGCTTCATTTCCAACATATTTCTGATTCTTGTAGTCAGCTCTCATGCACCCTTCTTTCTCTACAACATTTTCTGTTGAAACAGTGGGAATGGTTTGACAGGTAGAGTCTCTCTGTGGTCTTTTAATTACCAGAAGAACAAGAAGCAGAATATTCTTCTGCTTCACAGCTCACTTTTTGTTGGACAAACTTTTGTATTTCCTCCTTAGCATGTACTTCATCAGAAAATGATTTTGTCCCTCCGGGGAAGAATACCTTGAAGACAGCTTGGTACAGCAGTTTGAGTCTCACACCTGTGTCTCAATATTCCCTGAATATTAGAGTGAATTTATTCCTTTTATACCTGGTGTACAATGAGTAATCATTCTCCACAAACACTGTGCTGTCTTCCACTTTTAGTATTTTGTCCTTCTGCCACATTTTTGTCAGAATCAACTCCTTCTGCTGGTAGGATTGTGTATTTACTATTAATGGTCTGGGTTGCTTTCTCATAGCCAGGTTTGGAGCATACACACAATGTGCCCTTTCAACTAACAGCTACTGCTGTGGAATACCAGTCCAGTTGCTTCTTTGTACTTTCATAAAATTAATGCGGTCTGTTCCTTCTAGCTTCTCTGGTATAGCCAAAAATCTCAGATTTTCCCTATGTGCTTTGTCCTCTAGGTCTGTTATTTTTTGAAATGCGTCTTCCCGAACAGTCTCATATTCAGCCAGCCTTTCATTTCAAACTCTGATTTTTGACGTTTTATTTTATCTGAATATCTGTTTAAAGATTCTTCCATTTGTTCCAGCCTTTTATTGTTTGTGTTTATATATCCATTTTGTTTATTTTAACCAGGTCTGTTTGCAGTTGTATTTATCTTTGTGTAGGTTACTGGAAGTCATGCCTGGAAGTTGCATTCCTTTTTGCTTTACAGCTGCAGAATTTTCCCCAGTCAGTGTTTCTTCATCACTTTTTTTAGCTGATTTTTTTTCCATGTGCTCTTTATTTCTTGTTTTACTGGCATCCAGACAGTATCCTTACTAATCAGTTACTGAAAATTACCCGTAAACACAAAAATTTACTAGTCGCCTCTCTTGAGTTTCTGTTTTCACACTGGGACAGCTAGAGTTGAGCTGTTACACAATGTGCAGCCATCTTGGAAGTTCCAGCTGAAATGTAGTTTCTGTCAAGACTAGCCTTGTGATTGTACCTTGGTGAATAATATGTAAATTCTGTCCAAGTTCTCCATTCCTCCTCTTTATACAAATCTTCATACAATTTCCAAAATATCTCTAGTATCTCTACAGGATCTTTGGTTATTTTTTTCTTGTGTGATTCACGTCTTTCATAGCAAATATTTTCCTAAATTCAGAAATCTATTATTTTGTTTTATATTCCCTTCTGGGCCCCCCAGATAATTGTTGCAAATCAAATTCCAGTCCCCACCTTTAAGTAATATTTCCTGCTGAAAGCTGATTATTTCTCTCAAAATTGTTTAAGTAGAATCTAAGTACATGACAACATAATCCTCATCCTTTGCTAGTAGCCCCTTCACAAATCCGACATTATGTTTTTTTCCCTCCTCTATTACTACTGGGCTTCCTGTAGCAATTAATATAAGTATCCCTCTTTTCCTTTGTCCTTGATCTTCTCCGGAATATCCATTCTGAAATCCTTTCTTTATCAAATTCATATGCCTAGTTCTTTCCAAATGTGTCTTCTGTAGCATTGCTTTTTGCACTCCAGATTTCTTAATATAATTAAGTATTCTTTCCTTTTAGTCTGTACTTGTCAGGCCATTCACATTGCAAGACAATAAGGAAAGTGTCACTATTATGATAAGAAGTCATTATTTATATATGGTAGCTTTTTTAAATGTCTGTTTCCAGCTTTTGTGATACATGCACCCATTTGTTTGCCAGGTTCATTCTTTATAGAGTGCTTTTCTTATGAACATTGGAACCTATGTCATATTTTGCAAGACTTTTTCTTTTAATAAAAACCATCAAGGAAGAAATTAAAATACCCGCCAACATAGCCTGTTAATACTTACATGCGTAACTGTGTACATCTTCAAATAATAAAGTTTAATCCTCCTAATAAGGACATGTGTGCCAAATAAACACCTGCTAAGACAGGCCGTGATTAAGCTGAAATTGAGAATATCCATGCCAAGATGTATGTTATTGCCTGTGCTTCAATTTATACTAATTGTCTGTTTTTTTATCTTTATCCTCCCCAGTGTGAAAACAAATTGCATGCTTTCAGAAATCATTAACTTTTTGCCTTAAAGAAACCATTTTTCTGCCTTTTATTGCCCTTTTATCAGCTTGTCTTTGTGGAAACGTAAGAGCAAAAGAAAAAAGTATAGTCCCCTGCTGCAGCTTGAAAGACATGTTGAAATATTTATTTCTAAATGAAAAGTTTTCATTATATTTGATGTTCCCATATTTACTTTTTTCCACTTCATGTTTTTTCTTAGCTTAAGCCCAGGGTCTTTATCCAGATGTTCACTTATGCAAAAATAAGAGAAAACATATCAGCTGTACAGATATTTATAATCTGTGTAATTTTACACCTGATCCTCCACATCAAAAATCCAAGATTACAGGCCATTAAACCTAAACATACTTTTGTGTAGCTCTTCTTCTTTTTTTGGACTGCAATGCCTACATTTCTTAATGTTGAAGAAAGAAGAGGAGAAAAAAACATCTGTTTATTTTATTAATTTTGTCATGTACAAGAATAATTAAAAATATTTTACTACAAAAATGCAATTTATATTGTGAAAAGTTTCATAGAAATGGCATTAAGAACAGAATTTTTTTTACTTACAGTTAACTTTTTCCTTCTTCCTCCCCTTCCCTCAGACTCCTTCCAAACAATAATTGCATTAAATGAGACAAATGCTTTTCAGTTTCCCACAAGTTTAACAAAGACAACAAAAGTCCACTGTTTTCACTTATTCTTATACAGTCATATTTCACAAATAGGTTCATAGGTTGGTACTAGGCTATCGGCCCTAGGGCCTATAAAAGCCTAACCATAACATTCCCCCGGCTATTTTTTTCCAGGAATTTTACTTCCATGGTCCCCTGTCTAGCAGGGCAACTAACATGATCCCCGGGGTGAATTTCCTATCTCCCATCCAGTCGTCAAGGTTCCTTTTGAAGAGGGCCAAAGAGACACTCTGCTTGACATGCATGGGCAGTCTTTTCCAGAGAATGGAGAGTCTCTGGGACAGGAATTTATCCCTCCAGCATGTTTTCTTCATTGTGATGACCAGGTTTAGATCCCTGGAGCTCATGGCTCTGAGGGATTGGGATTTCTTTAAGTGTAGCATGTCCAACAGCTCTGAGTTTGACATGGCCTTGTATGTTAAGCAGAGATCGTCTCTGAGTAGACAATATGCGACAAAGCATAGCTGGAGTTTTTTTAGACAGTCAGCATAGGGCATCTGCTTTAGCCCTATGATTCTTTTAGTGAGGTATTTCTACGGCCTTTCCAACTGTTGCAGATGTCTTGTGAGGTACATACCAAATGTGGCGTTGTACTCTATAATGGGTCTAATGAGGGATGTGTACTGTGGGACAATTACCTCTTTTTTCCTGGATGAAAAGCCCTTACTAATGAGATGTGCCACATAGAAGGATTTCCTGACTGTTGTGGCAATGTGGTTATCGAAGGTGAGACCACTGTCCACCTGTGTCCCTAGGTCCCTTATCACACTTTCAGTGTTTAGTGTAGTGCCACTTATGTAGTAATTCATGGGTACATGGTTTTTCCCAAAGGGGATAACTATGCATTTCTTGGCATTGAGCTTGAGCCCATGGCTCTGGTACCAAGCATCTGTCTCTGTAAGGCCCTTTTTTAGGATATCCACATCATTCGGGGATTCAATAATGGCTCCCAGTTTGCAGTCATCTGCGAACGTTGTTAGCCAGAGTCCCTTGGTGTTGGCCTGTACTTCGGAGAAGTAGATGCCAAACAAGAGCGGTCCCAGGACTGAACCCTGAGGTACTCCACTTGTCACTTGTCTGGAGCTGGATTTGGAGTCTGCTACTTTTACAGTGTGGGTTCTGTCAGTAAGCCAGTTTGCAACCCATTGTGTGACGTAGGGATTAATGCCCAGCTTAGTAAGTTTATCTATGATTCCAGAGTGGGGGATGGTGTTGAAGGCCTTGGCGAGTTCCAGATAGGCTGTGTGGACCATCTTACCCTCATCCACAGCTCTGGAGACTTGATTCAAAGATGTCTAGCAGGTTGAGGAGACTAGATCGGCCCTTCACGAAACCAAACTGGGTGGACTCCAGTGTTTGAAGGTTGCCAATGTCTTTGTTTATAAGTTCCATGATGTGTTCCATGGCTTTGCAAATCAGGCTCGTTAGGCTGATGGGATGATAGTTCCTGGGGTCCAAGGTGGACCCCCCCCCCTTGTGGAGTGGGATAACTGTAGCTGTGCACCACTCATTGGGCATGATGCCACAGGTGAGGCTATGATTAAACATGACACTTAGGTGAGGTGCCAGTTCATTTTGTAGTTCATGTAGTACACAGCCCGGGATGTTGTCTGGTCCCATGGATGCTGTATTCTTAGCTTTGGAGAGTGCATTTTTCACCTGTGTGGCCATGATTACCGACATTTGGTAATCATTTGGTATTGAGATGGGCCCTTTAGGGGGTGAGAGGGGGGGTGAAATTGGCACTGAATCGATCTACTAGGATATTGGCAATATCCTTAGGATCAGTATATTTAGTGCCATTTTGGTGTAGCTCAGAGCATATCTTGAGAATTGCCATTTAGATTCTTGACATAACTATAGAATGCCTTCTGGCTGTCCTTAGAGTCTTTGGCAATTTTATTTTCATAACTAGCTTTGGAGGATTTTATGAGGGACCTCAGCTTCTTACTGAGGCTGGTAAGAGAGGTTTTTGTATCCTGGGATTTTCCTTTTTTCTGTAACAGTTTCTTCCTTCTGTTGTGTAACTTGTTTATGGCAGGGGACCACCAGATTGGCTTCCTTTTTTTGGAGGAGAACGTCTTGGTCCTATTTGGAATGGCATGATTTATGCACAAGTGGATATGCTCGTACAGTGCCTTAGTGTAGGATTCGGCAGTCAAACTTTCAGTTCCTGTCTGCATGGATGTCGTGAAGTTTGTCACTTCTGACTTGAGTGCCATGAAGTTGGCTTTGGAGAAGTTTTTATGGAGGTTTCCCTACTGAGGGGTAGGGGTGGGATGTGGGCGTCAACGATGATTAGCTTATGGTCAGACCTGACCAACGAGGGGGTAACCGCTGGTGTGGAACATTGATCTCCCATGTTGGTAATGACCAGGTCAAGGATATTTGAGGCCCTGGTGGGACTATGGATTAGTTGATCCAGGGCGTTGGAATTTATGAATTCCAAGAACTGTTGGGCAAAGGTGTTGGTACCCAAGTAGTTTTCCCAATTAATGGCAGGGGAGTAGAAATCACCCAGTATTAGAGTGTTAGGTTGTATCGTAATATTTTCCAGTATGTTTAAAAAGATGTAGTGAGAGTCTTGGGGCATGGTGGGGGATCTGTAGCAAGCGACAATTTGGATTGCAGTTTTACCTAGTGTTAGTTGTACCTGTAATATTTCAGACGCATTATGTTGGGCAACTGGCCTGGAGGTGTGAATATGGACACTCAACCACCTTTAGTGTTTCGGTCCTGGTTTAGTGGTCAAAAAGTGTGGTAAGAGTTGTAGCCTGGTATTGCAGGGGTGCACTCTGGAACCTTGAACCAAGTCTCGGTTACTACACAGATATCAACATTCTCCATTTTTAGGAGTGCCTCAAGAGAGTGCATTTTGAGGTTTAGACTTCTAGCATTAAGTAGCATAACCTTCAGATTTTGAATGATTTTATCTGTTGTGGTGGTAGTTTTGTCATTTGAGCCTTGCCTAAAAAAGGCACTATGGGGGTGGCAAGAGCCTTAGCCAGTAACCTGAATCCCAGGGGCGACAGGTGCAGACCATCTCTGGCAAAGCATCATGGTTTATCGATCATGTCGTCCCAGGCAGACAGGTACTGGATCTTCTTATATGACACCAGAAACTTAGTCAATTGTTGAAGTCAGTCATTTTGTCTTTATAGTGTGGTATCATTCTGGGTGAACACAGGATGCTACTCAGGGCTAGGGTTATACCTGCCTGGGCCACATGATCCGAGAGCTCTTCCATGTCTCTTTTCAAGTAGTCCAGGGAGGTACGTCTCAAGTCATTCACACCAGCATGGACAATGACAGAGTCAGATTTGTACTTGTTGTGGAGTGACTTAAGTGCATGCATTATGTGGCGGGTCCTGGCTTTCAACAAGCAGCTGACAGTAATTTTCTCCTTGTCCATCCTGGTGAGTGGGACATCAGTGTTGCCTGATTATGGAGTCACCTATGACTAAGGTGTTGGGTATGTTGTTTTGCCTTAGGGGGTGTTGTTTGGTGGCACACTGGTGTTTTGAGCTATGTGTTACTTTGGTTGTGATTGGTGTTTATTTGCATATCAGCTTCGGAGGTCCTTTTTGCTTGCGAAGGTTAATGTTACGGACCTCCCCATATGTGGGTTTAGCATTTCTATGTGTGGATGTTTGCGATGTGGGTGTTGAAAGTCTATGTGTAGCTTGAGGTATAGTGCAGGTGTTAACCTTCTCCTCTTGAATGTTTAGCACCATCTTGGCTGGAGAAGCTTTGTTTCTAGTTTGGCTATGTAAGAGCATCTCTCCAGGTTGTAGTGTTGGGTGGTAGGAGGAGAGTATTGTCTGTGTACATGCAGCAATTGCTGCATTGCCCCAGTATGCCCAGGTTCACCAGGTGGACTGGAGAAATCACTGGAAGCTGACCCTTGGACATGCCTGGTTCGATGTTTCTTTTGTAGAGTACAAGAGCTGTTTTCCCTTACCTTGGCAAGGTACTTTGCAATTATAGGATGTTTAGTGCCTACAATTGCGTTCTTCTTATATACAAGGAGAGTTGTGATTGATGCTTTTCAGTCTGACATTTATTCTCTAATTGTCTTTGTTGCTGGTCTTGTACCTCTTCATCTTTATCTCCTAACTCCAGATTCTGATTTGGTTCCAATGTACTCTTGAGTCTTCTGGTCAACGCCTGTGTTTCTTCCTGTCTCTAAAGCATTTTCCATTGGAACAGTGAAAAGTTTTCACTAGCCACGTCTCTCCATGTATTTTGTTACCAGAAGAATGACAAGCAGAGTCTCCTTCTGCTTGATGGCACACTTTTTGATGGACATACTTTTGCATTTGCTCTTTAGCCTGTTCTACATCAAATAATGACTGTTTTTCCATTTGGAAAAAAAATATTCTGAAGGCAACTGGATACAGCAGCTTGAAACTCACACCTGCCTCTCAACATTCCTTGATTACTGGAGTAAATGTGTTTCTCTTCTGCGTGGTGTACTGTGAATAATTTTCCACAAACACTCTACTTTTTGTGCATTATAATACTTTTCCCTTTTGCCACAGTTTTGACTGTAACAACTCATTCTGCTGGTAGGTTGCATCTTTGCTAATAAAGGTCTTGGCTGCTTTCTCGTGGCCATTTTTGGAGCATACACACATTGTGCCTTTTCAATTAATAGTTCCTCCTATCGAATGCCAGTCAAGTTGCTTATTCACATTGAGCCCTTTCAATTAATGGCTCCTGCTATAGAATACCAGTCAAGTTGCTTATTTGTTTCTTCATAAAACTAATGCAGTCTACTTTCTCTGGTACAGCAGGAAATCTCAGATTTTGCCTGTGTCATCTAATTCTACTGTTTTTGAAACATTTCTTCTTCAGCAGTCTCATACACAGCAAGCCTTTTCTTCATTTGCACCTGTGGTTTTTGCAGTTTTATCTGCTCATCTGAATATCTGTTTAAAGCTTCTGTTTTTCCAACCTTTTGTTGTTTGACTTGATGTACTCCTTCAGTGTTGTTTATTATTACATATGTTTTATGTAGATTGCTAGAAGCCATGTCTTGCACCAGAGTTGGAACTTAAACTGCTTTTTTGCTGAATATCTGCAGGATTCTTCCCAGTTAGTATTTTCTCTTCACCTTTTCTATCTGTTTTCTTTCAGTATCTCTTAGTTTCTTCTTTACTGGCATCCACGCAATGTACTTACTAGCCATTAACTATATTTTACTCAGGCTGACAATATCACTGGCTGCTGTTTTTCTGTTTCTGTTTTCACAGTTGGAGAACTGACGTTAGGCTGTGGAATGGTGTGCTGCCATCTTGGAAGTTCACCTAGATGATTTAATTTTTATACCAAGAAGGCCTGCTACTTGTAACGTTTATGAAATATTATGCTAAATGAAAAATATTTACTAGCCAATGTCATAACAACAACCATGGTGAGTTCAAGAAGTCTGTACCCCTGATTCTTCAATATTTGTGTGAGTTAATCTTCTCTGGCCTTTCCTTTTCACCTATCAAGATTCATCTGATGGTCATTTCAGCATGTTTGCACATCGATCCACACGTTTCTCCTCACTTTCTGGTCTTTGAAGTTCTTGAAAGGAGTTTTTCATTTTAGACCACCAAGGAAACCGGTTGCACCCACTTTGATCATATCTATGTGAAGGAAAAGGCAACTCTGTCACCCTTTGAGCACGCTCATCAGACAGATTTATGGCTCATTTTGTGGAAGATTGTACTACTTATTGCTCTGACATCTGCAAACAAATACCTCATTCATGCCAAAAGCAGTTTCAGAGTTTACTTTGAATTATGCCATCAATTTCCCAGTTTCTATCCAAAACTTAAAAATCAGGAAGAAAGGATTCTTTACACTCTGGACATGCACAGACAAATCAGGTATTATCTTAACAGAACAAAGTCTTTAAGGAAAGCTGAACAGCTGTTTTTCTCCTGTGAACAAAGAAAGGCCAGCTTGTGTCAAAACAGAGTATTTACAGATGGTTGTCCTTTGCTATTGCTTTTTATTTGCACCATAAACAAGAAAAACAAACTGGTGAAAGAACAAGAACCAGTACTAAATAAAAACGACCTAACCACAAGCCCAAAAGTGTAAAATCAATTTAATATAAAGCGCTTTTCGTCACTGTTATACAATAACTTCTTCAGATAAATGCTATTATACAATAACTTCTTCAGATAAAATTATTATCTGAAGAAGTTATTGTATAACAGTGATGAAAAGCGCTTTTATATTAAATTGATTTTACACTTTTGGGCTTGTGGCTAGGTCGTTTTTGGTTTTTATTTGCACCATGTTAAATCACTTCCTTTCAGGGTCAAGGCACACTCTTCTAGAGGCTTGTCTTTTTTTGATGGTATACTGGAAAGGGGCGTACTCTAGAAGAATTCTAGAGGTAGCTGCTTTTTTTAAACAAGAAACGTCTTTATAAAATTGACATAAGTAATCATAAATTTATATATATGAAAGCAAACCATATTGACATGTTAGTTACAAATGTTATGCATCACTTGTAATCTATCCAGTCACTATCATTCAGACATTACATAGCTCATTCAGATCCTGCCTTCTTTTAAAACTCATTCTTCCTCTACATGTATTGTTCCCACAATTCCATTTTTTTCGATGTAATTTGCTCATACTCTCTTCTAAAGATCTAATTTCTAGTTGTTTTATATCTGTTACTACATTCACTACTTCTAGTACAGTTAGTTTAGACTTTGATTTCCATTTTCTAGTAATTGTTTTTTTGGCACCATAATTAGACTTAGCAAAGCCTTACTATGCCTAGTTAATTCTGATTCTGTATCATAACTCAAAAATAATGTCCTTAGTTATACACCAGTTTGCTCACCCAGTATTTCTGATAGAGGAGTCTGCAGGGAAATTTTAAAGCCTACCAACTCATTACACTCCCAGAAAATATGTTCTTAATTACCTCTTAACTTCCCCATCACACCGCCAACATTTGCTGTCTATCGGAGGAAAACTTCTTTGGAGTCCATTCGAGGTATAAAACTCCCTGTGTAAACACTTTCAAGTAAAAATCCTGATTCTTTTAGACTTTGTTGCATATTTGGGAGTCATACGTATGTCCTCCATTGTTTCTTTTTGAGTTGCTTATCCAATCCCTTTCTAACCTTCTCTGATTGATTCTTGTAGTTATCATGCAGCACTTTATATGCTGTACTAATTATTCCTTTTTTAACAGCAGCTCTTCTTCTAGATTCTACTAAAAACTATAGCAGTGCTGGTCTTCCCTTTGGGATCCTCCTAGAGGCAGCTACTTGGTCATCTGTGCTTACTTTTACAAGGCACTACAAACTGGATTTATTTTCTAGGTCAAGAACAGTCTTCACTAACATCATTTCTCCAAGGTCTCCTGGATCCCAATAATCTCTCCTTCCAAGCTGGAAAAGATATGGTAATCTGCCCACATAACAAAGGCTACTGAAGCAGTGGTTCATGATGAACATAGTACAGTTGTATAAGCTGCTTTTACCATTGCAGTAGATGTTATGTTTTTAGATAAAGTTATATGTTCCCAAATTTGCTTTTTGTCAAGACAGTAGGCTCTCTCCTTTTGGGGGCAAGAAAGTCCTGAAATGTTTTGGTACCCAGGCTGCTGTTTTCTCCCTTTAAAGCTCAGGCTGCAGTAGCCTGGGTGCATGTGTGGGGAGAAGCAAAGACTTTGGAAGACTGGCCATCTGTTATATCCATGGCAGGATATAACTCGTATAGCTAAGGCTACTTCAGCAGTGATTTCATCAAGCATCTACTGTTATGCTAAGTGCAACTTGCACAATTATACTCTCACCCCTTGCTTGTACATCATGTTTTTTATTTAGGTTTGTATGACTTCTGTTGTGCTAGGTACAGATGCCTCAGTGTTTTAGCATCATAAGATCTGAAATCTGAAAGACCCACTATTTCCTGTTCTGTGTGCATTATCAGATTGTTATAGTGGACTCTTACCTTCCTGGAATCCCAGAAAAAATATTGCATTTCTTTGCATTTTTGCCCATATGGTCTAATCTGGTTTGTAAAAGTATGTTTGTCTTGCATATTTAGTATTAATGGTACCAAGAACATTTTAATTGCCTATATTTTTATCTTCGTTAGCCATACTTATGATCTTCCACTGTCTAATTTTATGCCCTATCTTTTTTTTTCTTTTATCTCTACACATATGTCTTGAGCAGCCAGTTTCACATCTCTCTCAGTCCATACTCCTAAATATTTAATTTTGAAGTGGACTAGATACCTTCTAAGTCAAATGTTGGAGCATCATTCAAAACTAATGCCTTTGTTTTTATCCTCATTGATTTTATATCCTGCTAATTTAAATAGCTCTTAGATATCCTCTTCCGGTTTGGTTACTTGCAAGATTATAGAATCTGCAAACAATGCTATTTTTTTCTTTTTTCTCATTAGAGTTTTATATCATTTGATCTGTGGTTGTCTAATCTCTTGCCAATATCTCTAAGTCTAAGGCAAAAATTATGTGAGAAAGGGAACACCCCCTTTCTATAAATAACCTAAATCTTTCTGACAGAATTTCCCAACTTTTTATCATATGCTTCTGCTCCTTCATATATTCTAAATACTAAATCTATTCACCTTTGGGGACATTCATATACTTACTATGTTTTTGTTGAAAATACCCAGATGACCCTGTCTTATAGTTTCTCTGCATCAAAGCCAATTAACATTAATGTATCTATCTTGTGTGTGTCAACTTCTTGTATCATCATAACTGTTTTATTAATGTTATCAAAAGTAAAGCCACATTGATCTGAGTATATAATTCTGGGTAAAAATCCTGACAGTCTCGTTGCCAATTTTGCTGTAATTACTTTGTAGTCATGGTTCAAAATACAAATTGGTCTGTAAGAACCTTGGGTCATCAGGATCCTTCCCTTCTTTTGATATTATTGCCAGTATCACCTGTTTCCATGATTGGGGTATTTTACAACCTATTCATATTCTATTAAACATTTTATGCCAAACTTGTGTCAGTTTCTGTTCTAGCGTTTTCCAGATTTTAGCTGGGATCCCATCTTTTCCAGGTTATTTTCCTGCAGCTTATATCGTTAAAGCTTCCTTTATTTCCTCCAGACCTGTCTCAAAAATCCTTCTTAATCCCCATACTCCAGTGTAAGCATCCTAAGTACTGATAAACTTCAATTTCCTTCTCTTATCCATTGCATACAAATTCTAATAGAATTGTTTTAGAATCTTTAAAGCCCCTTCTGGATGTCTTACCAGTTTACACATCTCTGCATCTCTCAGCCTCATGATTATTTCTACCTTTTATTCCCTGAACCACTGAGCTAACATTTTTGCAACTTTGGAGTTATCAAAAAATGTCCCATTTGCAATTCTGCTGTATTAATTTGAACTTTCTAAGGCCTCTTCCCTCTGTCTTTTCTTTGTAATTGTATCTCATTTTCTGACCTTGTTCCTTATTTACACTGAAGTTTTTTAATTGATTTTTTTGTCTTTCTTCCACGTATTTCCCATTGTTCTGCCAGTATTCCTTTGCCCTCATTCTTCTCAAATATTGATCATATACTTTTTGTTTATCCCATTTTATTGGCAATTGTTCTTTAACATTTACTAACCCCATCAATGTTTCTTAGAGTGCCTGTTGTTTTTACCCAGCTCTTGAAGCAATTGCTTTTTAACAAATTCATAGGAATACATCAGCGTTTATCTGATCTTTTATTTTTCTGCTTCTTTAATGTCACAGTCACTGGCACACGATCTAATGACAATACTGAGTTCTGCATTATATAATTTTTTTCCTGAATTATTTTATATATTTGCTGGATTTTTTTTGTCCCTGATCTCTTCTGAAACTAGATCCCCCCATTTCTGTGGTGGTATTAAAGTTTATAAAACTGGTCTAACAGCTTTTTTCTTATCTGATTGCTTCAAGGGTTGCTAATTTAAAATAGCCCATGTTTATAAATTCCTGCATACACTGTTAGAAACTGCTTGTGTTCTGACTTGAGTGCTCTCAAACAGTCTGGAAATATAATCGGTGATAAGTATAATTCTTTGCACTTTAACTTTTCAGAGATTTGCATTGTCTTAATTTTTGCCTGAATTATTTTATATATTTCCTGACTGAATTATTTTATATAATTGTTGGCATTGCTTTTTTGTTCCCGATCTCTTCTGAAACTGGTTTTCTCCCTCCCATCCACCCTATTCCTGTGGTGTTTGTTATAGTTGGTGGCTTTGCCATTGCCCACCCCTACTGTAAATTTGATCTGGGACACTCCTCCTAGTCTAGTGTTCATTCTACCTATTACAGAGAGAACATTTGAGAAGGTCAACCAACTTAGGTTCTTAACCTTGAATTATATTCTGCTCCTTCCTCCTCCCCTTGCACTTTACTAACAAAAAAAAAAATTCATTGTGATCTGACTAAGTGCTGAGTGTGCCTCTCAGCTAATAAGTATATTTTTTGGCACTTCTTCACTGTTCAGAGTTGACTAAAGCAACCGTTGAATTTAGTTCAGGATACATTTCGAATAAATTACATTTATTTAAACTGTATTTGCTTTATTTTTAGCACTGATGTTCTTCGTCTTCCCTTGCTGCAGTCCTGACTATTGTCCCAGTCGCATGTCAGTCTTTTGCCGCATGGTCCGATGCAGAAGCATTTTGGCGAGTGCAGGTTGGCGTTCTGAGATTTAGTTTCAGACCGAAAACAGAGTTGAACATTTTGGTTTTTCTTGCCTCAGTATTTAACCGGATGTCAGAAAAAGTGAATAACTGTATTTCTTGTGGGAAGCAGATATTATCATACATTGTGTATACCTTGTTTAGGAAGGACAAAACAGTGAAGCCTAGGGTGAGGAGGTTTTGCCAGGAGTCTCTATGGAGTCTCAGGCAGATACTTTACTGTTACAGGATGTGCCCTCTCAGGAGGTAGGCCAGGCTGAGGGGCTTCTCAGGTAACTGTTCTTCCCTCTCTTCCCAAGGTAGTTAGGGCCTCTCCTTCTGTTGCCAAAGCTTCTTTTAGAGGTAGGCCAAGTTCAGCTTCTGTGGGGCTTCTCCTAGCATTTCGGCTCTGTGCCTAAGAAACATATGCTTAAAATGGCAGAAGATTTGATTACTCTGATTAGAGGTTCTATGCCCCCACCTGATAAGAGGCCTAGGGTGGAACAGGAGTTTGATAGTTTTGAACAGTGTTCACAGGCTTCAGAGTCTTCTGTGGAAGACTTGCAAGAGTTTCCTACTTATTCTGATTCTGATGTGGATGATTCCACTCCTTCAGCTTCTCCTCCTGAGGATTTTTCATTTTCAGAGACTCTTCACTCCATGAGGGAGCACTTTAAATGGGAAGGCCAAGATTACTCTGACTCCAGAAAAAGGCTTAGGGAATTCTTGGTTTTGCCCCAGCATAGGCCCTTGGCTATTGCTCCTGTGTTGCATGTGGTGGAGGATGTTTTGCAGAGGCTTCTCTGAACCCTGACTCCTTGCCCCCTGCTCCTTTTAAGCCTGATAGGTTTTTTAGGGTGCCGCTCATAAGTATTTGTTTAAGAGTCCACCCAGAAACTGTTTCTCAGGGGCCTAAAGGTCTTAAAGCTTCTGTGGTTAAAAATCCTGTACCCTCTGATAAAGAGGCAAGGGCTTTGGATAGGTGTGGTAAGAAAGTATATACTTCTTCCACTCTAGCCATGAGAATTGTCAGTTTCATATGCTGAAATATCAAAATTATCTCCTTTCACAATTGAAATCTAAGGTGGATGCTAAGGTATTGAGTGTAAAGAATTGCTGGATTTGGTTCATGTGTCTGAACAAGTGGGTAAGCATTCTTTGCAGTGTGGTTTTGATGCTGTTCAGGCCTCCTCGAGGGTGGCTGCTACTAGTTCTGTTCAGACATGCCTGGTTGAAGGATCAGAATTTAGCTGAGCATGTTAAGACTAGGATTTTGGATGCTCCTTTACAGTCCGATGTGTTGTTTGGACAAGCAGTTTTAAAGAAAATGGAGGCAGACTGTTAAAGATTTTTGCAGGTGCAGCCTCCAAGTTTAGTAGAAATTGGCCTGCTGGACATATCCTGCTTATGGTTCCCAGTCTTAGGCCTAGATCAGACAGTTCACCTGCTCAGACTTCTGGTGAGGGCAGAACCAATGACCTGCCTTTTCAGCTGCCAGTGGACGGGAGGAAGATTGTCTCTTTTCAAAGAAAATTGGGATTTAATCACTCAAGACAGATGGGTGCTGGATATTATTCATCACGGTTACAGATTTTATTTCCACACAATGCCCCTTTCAAAGGCATGCCAGATGTTCCTCCTCCACAAAGAAAAGAGGCTCACAAGCTAGTTTCTCAGTTACTCCAGATAGGGGCCATTCAGCCAGTCCCTGTATCAGAAAGGATTTTATTCGAGACCAATTCTGGATTTATCTATCCTCAACACTTATCTGGACATTCCCAAGTTCAAGATGTACAGCAACTGTTACCAAGGATCACTGGATGGTAACTTTGGATCTCAAGGAAGCTTACCTTCATGTGCCTATAAGGCTAAGTTGCAGAAAGTATCGGTTTCTCAACTGAGATTTTCATTATCAGTTCTCTGCATTGCCCTTTGGCTTATCAGAGTATCCAGTGATAGCTTACTTCAGGCTTCAAGGCATTCAAATCTATCCGACTGCCTGATTCTGGCTCAAGAAAAGGAACACCTTCTACAGCATCTGGAATATGTCATAGCAGTGCTAAGATGCTATTCTGTGAACGAAATAAAGTCCAGTTCTCAAGACATGTGCTTTCTGGGTGTGAGACTGACAGCTCAGATGGCCTTTTAACCCCGACAAACAAAAGAGTCTGTCACTTTACTTCCATCAACTAATCAGTCCGTGCTGACTGCAAGGACAGTCCTTCAAGCATTAGGGTTCATGGCATCTTGTATTCTGGTGCTTCCCAATGCCAAACTGCATATGAGGAAGCTGCAATGGTATCTCAAAATGTATGGACACAGCACTGCCAAGATTTGGACACTGTCATTCAAATAATACCTTGCCTTCAAAAGGAATTCTGTGGTGGGCTCAGGAATGTCACCTAAACAAGGGACTCTGTGACCCGCCAGAGTCAGATTTTAACGACAGATGCCTCGGACACTGCTTGGGGAGCTCATCTAAATGGAAAGTGGATACAAGACAAGTGGCCTGCCAGACTACAGCATCTACATATCAACATGAAGGAGATGTTAGCAGTCCAGTTTGCATTGATGTCAAGGAGTTACTTCTTCCAGGGCAGGTGTTGATTCTGACAGACAACACAACTGTCATGTGGTACATCAACAAGCAAGGGGAACACATTCTTATCCTCTATGCAGGCAAGCAATGATTTTATGGCCTGCAACTGACTCTTCAGGCAAGGTTTCTGCCAGGAGCACAGAACTCCCTAGCAGATGTATTAAGCAGACAAATCATGGATCCCCGAAACTGGATCTTCATGTATTTCAGAAATTGACAGTGTCATGGGGAACTCCAGACATAGATCTGTTCGCTTCTCCACTAAACCACCAGCTGCCAAAGTATTGCACAAAGGGGTTTCATCACACAGCTTGGAAAGTGGATGCTCTGTCTTTCAGTTGGAAAAACCTTCATGTCTATGCCTTTCCACCTCTACCTCTTCTTCCAAAGGTATTACTAAAGGTCAGACAAGACAGGCCAAGGATGATTTTGATAGCTCCAGATTGGCCAACACTGGTACCCACTTCTAAGGAGTCTTGTAAAGAAGCCTCCATGGCCTTTACCTCTGATTCCTCATCTGTTATCTCAGAAGGACGGTCATCTGCTCAATGTCAAGCTTCAATCTCTTCTCACAGCTTGGCATATTCTGTGTTGATAGGTCTCAGCTTCCTCAACAAGTTTTAAATGTGATTATGGAAGCTAGAAGGCCTAGTACTAGAGAAAATGGAAGAAATTTTTATTTTGGAGTACAGCAAAGAATTTGGAGATTTCAGAGCCTAATTTGAGTGTGGCTCTTCAATATCTTACTGAATTATTGGACAAAGGTTTGTCCTTCTCTTCCATAAAGATTCATGCTGCAGCAATTTCAGCTCACTATGATTGTGACCCACCTTTTTTGTTCAAGCAGTTTTAGAGGGAGCTCCTACTCCTGCTTGGGATCTCAATTTTGTGTTGGAAAAACTTACTCTACAACCTTGAGCCTGCAGCTACTGCTGAATTGAAATATTTGTCATGGAAGACTGCTTGAAGGGTGTCTGAGTTGCAGGCCCTTATGGCAGTAGAGCCCTTTTGGTTTTCCATAAGGACAGGGTTTCATTTAATCCTTCCTTTATGAAGGTGGTTTCTAGTGTGGCTTTAAACCAAACTATTCATTTGCCTGCAGATCCTCAAAATAAAGGGGAAAAGATTTTGCACACTTTAGATGTACACAGGCAATGAGCAGGACTAAAGATTTTAGGCAGTCTCAGCAGTTACTTGTTTCTTTTGTTTTGAGTTCACAGGGCAAGCCTGTGTCAAAACAAACTATTTCTAGGTGGATTGGCTTTTGCATTGCATTTTGTTATTCCCATCATGGCAAAGAGGTTCCAGCTGGGATTAGGCCTCATTCCACTAGGGCTACTGCCACTTCAACAGCATTTCTAAGGGGTGGCAACTATGGATATTCTGGAAGCAGCTACTTGGAGTTCAGTGCATACTTTCTCTAGGCATTATCACCTGCCTATATACTCTAAGACTAGAGCTGGTTTTGCCACAGCTGTTTTACAAGGCATGTTGTCAGCTCCTGCTACTTTATAATTTGCCAGCCTCCTTATCTCTCCTTTGCGATTCTACCCAATAGTCAGGACTGCAGCATGTAGATGTTCCTCTGTGTTTCAGAGTGATTGTGTAGGTACATTTACAAGCTAATATCATTTGTATATATATTACAGTACATATTGTTCATATTTATTGGTGCATGTAGTTTTGGGACTTGTCTTTTGGGTCTTCTGACATCTGGGGCAAGAAATACTCTGGTATTAGTCAGGACTGCAGCAAAACATCTACATTTATGGTAGGTACAAAACTGTACTTTTTGGCTGCTTTCTGGGGGAAAAAATCTAAGCTTGTTTCCCGCCTTTTCTGTAACTAGTCTAGTCCAGATACAGATTTGCTGTACCTGTATCTGTAGAAATTGTAGTTTATTGGCCGTTTGGGCAATTTTTCCATCTCTTTCAACTTTCTGGTATAAAGCCCGCATTTGCGCTGGTTTCCCGCCTTTTCTGTAACTAGTCTAGTCCAGATACAGATTTGCTGTATCCAGGACTGTTTGTAAGCTTCTGAGCCTTCCAAGCCTTTCTGTATTGGAGGGAAGTCTTCTAGCTTATCAGTGGGAGTGGTAAGTACTAGGTAGCCTATCTACCACAAGAGGAGTGTTTTTTTGCCCCAGAAATTGTAGTTTATTTTCCATTTGGGCAGTTTTTTCATCTCTTTCTACTCCATCTATTGACCATTTGGGCAGTTTTTCCATCTCTTTCTACTCTGGTTTACCAGCCCACATTTGTGCTAGTTTCCTGCCTTTCCTGTAACTAGTCTAGTCCAGATACAGATATGTTGTATCCAAGACTGTTAAGTTTCTGAGCCCCCCAAGCCTTTCTGTGTTGGAGAAAAGCCTTCTTGCGTATCAGTGAGAGTGGTAAGCACTAGGTAGCCTATCTACCACAAGAGGAGTGGTCTCTGACCCAGAAATTGTAGATTATTGGCCATTTGGGGAGTTTTTCCATGTCTTTCATCTTTCTGGTTTAAAAGCCCACGTTTGCGCTTGTTTCCTGCCTTTCCTGTAACTAGTCTAGTCCAGGTACAGATTTGCAGTATCCAGGACTGTTTGTAAGCTTCTGAGCGGTGCCAATGTCTGCTCTTCAATTTTTCCTTTAGATCTACTAGTTCTCTCCTCTCCTGCACTTTTACAGGCTTATTAGTTTAGCACTTTACCAGACTTATTGTAGCAATTATTGTAGCGTACATAAGTGCTACCAGCACTAAACGTTCTGAAAGGAAACAGCTCCAGTATTCATTAATGTCCACCCCTCCAGGCATGTCTAAAGTTCAGTTACCTGTGCTTTCTCCTATTAACCTGGTGAACTTGGGCATCCTGAGGAAATGTAGCCACTGCCTCATGTACACTGACAACCCTGTCCTCTTACCTCCCAACACTCAGACTTGTGAGAGATGCACTTATATATCCAAACTGGAAGCTACACACTCTCCAAGCAAGACCGGAATATCTGGTCAAGAAGAGAAGGTCAACACTTGCACCACACCACATGGAATACATAGCCCTCCAAAACACACACCAGCACTGCCTTCACATAAAAACACAAACCACACACCCACCTTTGTGGAGGCGGTCAATAAAAATCTACACAAACAGCAGAGACCTCCAAGGCAGAAACGCACCCGACCACCACAACACAACACTAATGACGAGACACATAACTCTCCTAAACAGTGTGCCACTCAACCAAAGGCACTAAGGCAAAACAGCATGCCCAACACACTAGTCATAGGTGACTCAATAGGCACACTGATGTCCCACTCACTAGGTTGAAAAAGGAGAAAGTAACAGTCAGCTGCCTATCAGGTTCCAGGATATGCCACATAACACACGCACTCAGGTCCCTCAACAACCGATACAAATATGACTTGTCATTGTACATGTGGGTGTGAATGACCTGAGATGTACCTCCCTGGACTACATGTAAAGAGACATGGTGGAGCTCTTGGATTATGTAGCCCAGGCGCGCATGAACCTAGCCCTGAGCAGCATCCTACCATCACCCAGAATGATACCACAGTGCAAGCAGAAAATTATTGATTTCAACAATTGGCTTAGTTACTGGTGTCATTCTAAGGGGATCCAGTATCTGTTTGCCTGGGATGACATGATTGACAGACCTCAGTGCTTTGCCAGAGATGGCCTACATCTGTCACCCCTGGGCTTCCGGATACTGGCCAAGGCTCTTGCCACCCCTATAGTGCCTTTTTTAGACAGTGTTCCAAAGACCAAATTACCACCATAACAGCTACAAACAAATGCAATCTGAGAGTTATACTGCTCAACGCTAGAAGTCTAGCACTCCTTAAAATGGAGAACATCGACAACTGTGCTGTAACAGAGACCTGGTTCAAGGCAGCAGAAAGCACCCCTGCACTACCAGGCTGTAACTCATTCCACACCTTTTGGCCCCAGAACTTGGACCAAAGCTCCAAAGGCGGTGGTGTTTCCATATTCATAAAGGATGCACACACCTCCAGACTGGTAGCCCAACATAATGCATCTGAGATACTTCAGGTGTAGCTAACACTGGGTAAGACAGCGATTCAGGTCATAGCCTGCTATAGGTCCCCAACCATGTCCCAAGACTCACACTCAACATTCCTAAGCATCCTGGAGAATATTAGGGTCAAATCTAACAATCTCATACTGGGTGACTTCAACTACCCCTCCATTAACTGGGAAAACTACTCATGTACAAATACACTTGCCCAATTCTTTATGGAATTCATTAATTCCAATGCTCTGGACCAGCTCATTCTTACCCCCACTAGAGGTAGCAACATCCTTGACCTGGCCATTACTAACATGGGCGACTGTTGCTCTACACCAATAGTTAATAATAGTTGTTAGATCCGACCACAAACTAATCACCTTGGAAATCCACATCAACCCCCCTCCCACAACATTAACCACCATGAAAAACTTCTCCAAAGCTAACTTTGGGCTCCTAAAAACAGAAGTGGCTAACTTCACGGCACCCATGCAAATGGAGAATAGTTGCATGTCCACCAAATCATACACCAATGCACTGTACGAACACGTACACAAATGCATGGATCTCACCATACCCAATAGAACTAAGACACTCTCCTCAAAAAAAAAAGGAAGCCAATCTGGTGGTCCCCTGCTGTAAACAAACTCTAAAACAGGAGGAGGAAACTGATGCGGAATAAGGCGAAGTCCCAAGACTGGAAAAACTTCTTTATCAGCCTCAACAAAAGGTTGAGATCCCTCATCAAATCCTCTAAAGCTAGCAATGAAAACAGAATTGCAGCAGATAATAAAGACAACGATTGCGGTGGTGGTGCTGCGGTAGCATTGTCGTCTCACAGTAAGACGTTGTCTTGTTCAATTCTCAGCTAAAGCGTCTTCTGTGTGGAGACATGCGTGAATGGGCATACCTTCATTGAAGGTTGTGCGTCAGGGCTGGCAACTCGGCACGTAAAAATCTACTGCCAATCATTAGTGGACCGGAGTTCCGCTGTGGTGACCCCTAACCGGGAAAAGCCAAAAGACACAACAACAACAAGGCCTTCTATATTTATGTAAAGAAGCTCCATGGCAGTACCCAGGTTTGCTCTGAGCTACTGCACAGTGCTACCTCCTATACCGAGCCAGCAGATATTGCCAGTATACTGGCTGACAGATTGTGTTAACTTTACCCCCCCCCCCCCCCAAGGACCAATCACAACACCAGTAGATTGTCAGGCACCGTGTATTACTGCTGCACAGGTTAAAACAGCACTGTCCAAGGCCAAGAGTACAGCTTCTATGGGACCTGACAATATCCCTGGCTGTGTTCTACATGAACTACAGAGTGAACTGGCACCTCGCCTCTGTGCCCTGTTCAATCACAGCCTCACCTCAGGCTTTGTCCCTACGGAATGGAACACTGCTACAGTCATCCCTCTCCACAAAGGAGGATTAACTACAGACCCCGGGAATTATTGCCCAGTTAGCCCGAAGAGTCTGATATGCAAAGCTATGTAATGCATCATCATGGACCTAATAAACAAGGATGTAGCAAATCTCCAAACTCTGGATCCTACACAGTTTGGTTTTGTGAAGGGTAGATCATGCCTGCTCAACTTGGTCAACTTCTTTGAGTCAGTCACCAGAGCTGTGGATGAAGGCAAGGTGGTTCATGCAGCCTACCTTGATCTGGCCAAGGCCTTTGATACCATTCCCCACTCAGGGATCATAGAAAAACTCACTAAAGTAGGCATCAACCTCTATATCATTAGGTGGGTTGCAAACTAGCTCATAGATAGAACCCACAGTGTGAACGTAGCTGACTGCAAGTCAGACTACCGACCAGTCACAAGTGGAGTCCCACAGGATTCAGTCCTGGGTCCTCTCCTGTTTGGCATCTACTTCTCTGAATTCCAGGCCAACACAAAGGGACTGTGGCTGACAAAGTTCAGAGACAATTGCAAGTTGGTAGCTATTATTAACCCCCCCAAGCGATGTTGACATCCTGCAGAAAGGCCTCAATGACACCAACGACTGGTGTCAGAACCATGGTCTTAATCTCAATGCCAAAGAATGTGTTGTCATCCCCCTTGGGAAAAACCTGGCTCCCTTGAATTACCACATTGATGGTAGTCCACTGAACACAGAAGGCATTATAAGAGATCTGGGAACACAGGTTGACCGCAACCTCTCTTTTGACCACCATGTTGCCACTGTGGTCAGAAAGTCCTTCTATGTGGCACATCTCATTACTAAGGATTTTGCATCCAGGAAGAAAGAGGTCATTATCTCCCTCTACTCTTCCCTCATTAGGCCAGTCATCAAGTATAATGCCCCATTTAGCATGTACCTCACTAGACACCTGCAACGACTGGAGAGGCCGCAAAAGTACCCCACAAAGAGGATCCTAGGCCTTAAACACTTGTCCTATATGGACAGACTCAAAAAACTCCAACTATTCTCTGGCTTATATCGCCTACTTAGAGGCGATCTCTGCTTGACTTACAAAGCCATGTCTGACCCAACTCTGTTAGAAATGCTACATCTAAAGAAATCCCAATCCCTCCACACCACACGCTCCAGATACCTCAACCTCATTATCACAATCAACAGGACATGCTGGAGGGACAGGTTCATAACCCAGAGACTGCCCATGCTATGGAGTAGACTTCCCATACATGTCCAGCAGAGCACCTCACTGGCCCTCTTCAAGAGAAATCTTGATGAGTGGATGGGAAATAGAAAATTCACCCCGGGGATCACTCCAGTGGCTCTACTTGACAGTGGCACTGGGAACTAAGATCAGGTGGCATGATGCCAGGGTAATCCTATGGGCTAGGCTTGTAAATGCTCCAGAGCTATTAGCCTAGTTACACCTATGAACTGGATGTTTATCTAATCCTTGCACTAGACTTAATTGTTTCTTAGAAATGTCACACCTATCCAACTTTGCCCAAGTATTGTATCTATTCTAGGGGCATAATATATGAATTTGTTTTAACTTTTTCTAAACTAGCCACATCTTCTAAAGCAAATGCTTGTAAATATGTTCCAAAATATCTGCCTTTTTGTGCTTTCCCCTTTCTTGGGCTTCTTGCCTCATCTCCTGCATCACAAATCGCATTCCAACCCTCTGCAGTTAATAACAGTATCCATTGTGGGTAACTAATAATTTTTCTCATCACATATTTTATTTCCAAAATACTTGTTTTGTCTGACAAGTATAAAAATGCCAACATTATGTGCTGTCCTGACTAATATTGTCACAAAAATATCCCTGTCTTTCACCTTTCTCTTCTGTTTCCATTTTTTTCCTTTCCTATCTTTTTTTTTGTACCACTTCCCTCATTCTGACCCCCCCCCCCCCATGGTCAGGCTTCCTGCCAAGTAGTCTCATTTTGAGTAAACAATTTGGCTGTGCAGTCTGATTGCAAATCACATGAGCATATTTGACACAAATAATAAATATGTCACAGGCATAAAATAAAAACATAAAATTGTAATGTATAATCCAGGAAATACCAGTAGAATTATTGAGAGAAAGCAGTGTGTGTAGACACTGCCCCAAAATCTCATTTTTTTTCATGTTTTAATCTAGCGCTGACGGATCTTCATTTTAGTTTGTGTTGTTGCCTCCACACCCTTATAATTCTGAATATACTAACGTTGAGATTACTCGGTTTCAGGAGAAGAGAATATGTCATTGTTGAGGTTCATTAACTCCAAAGTTACTTTTGTCTGTCTGTTTTGATATTTCTGGCTGTGGATACTCAAAATTAATCCATAATATCCTGATACACTATGTAACTGTAACTGAATGAACTGTGCCCTTACTCACTCTTATATCAGAGAACAGTTCATTTGCATTGCAGATAGCTCTTATTTTTTCTAAAGCTATTCTTTCCACTAGCAAATTTCATCTAAAACCATAATAGCTGTATAAGCGGTTATGTATGTTATTCATAGCTAAACAATACAGATAGAGAAGCTTTTAAGCATCTGGGTAGCAATGGTACTGCACTGAAAATGTATTAATAAAGCAGCTAGTTTGTGTTGTACAGCTGTACACTGCAGATTTTTCTCCATTTTATTCTGATGGTAATTCTTCTGTTGCTGTTAAGCACAAATGCCTCTTTTATGATGCCATGTAAGAATTTTTTGTGGTCAAGTGACTTGCTTAGTGTCATGCATTATGCAAGTGACTGCGATGGGAACTAGAGCTGTGTGTGTGTGTGTGTGTGTGTGTGTGTGTGTGTGTGTGTGTGTGTGTGTGTGTGTGTGTGTGTGTGTGTGTGTGTGTGTGCAAGAAATAGGCCATTCGCAGTTCATTACTTCATCATCTAGGCTGTACTGTCATTTTATTGCCTACAGTAAGCATATTATTTTGCACATTAGTCTGTTGAATGTTATGAAGCATATCCATCAGTTCTATAAAAGAAAGTATAGAATATTTGCCTTGTAGCTTGCAAGACGTGTAGAACTGAGTACATGCAGTGAGTTTATTCTTTTCTTTCATTTTTGACACCTGCTTTATCCTATTTAGGGTCATAGGGTAGCCACAGTTTACACTGGCAAGCAGTGGACATACGTTAACCAGACAGACCTGGATGGAACACTAATCCACTGTTCACATAAAGATATACCTGCAAACAATTCAGGTAATCGCCACTTCACCAGTCAGCACATCTTTGGGATGTGATAGGAAAATGGAGACCCTTTGATAGCATGCTAGTAACACAAGGAAGACATATACACTTCATGCACAAGACATCCCAGCTAGGCTGAACTGAGAGAATGGGGTGACCCAAGGTCTAGTTCATAGTAGCATTAAGTAGAAGGGAAATTTATGGGGCTTTTGACAGTAAAGGGAAATAACTGTTGTGGTTGGATGTACTGTCTGTGAAAGAGAATGAGAAATCATTTTATAGAGATTTGACCGATCGAGAAATGTGGAACAAAATCGGGCAGCATTCCTATACAGTGAATACCCTCCTTTGTCCCCCTGGCTTGACTGTATGCTGCATATAGTGGTGGAGGTTAAAAGAAGAAGGTAATAGCAGGAATTTCTGCCAGTTTCCAGGCATACTATGCTAGCTTTTTTACCACATACTTTTGGAGTTTGCATTCTCCTTTGTCTTCTAAACATTACTGTCTGTCACATATATTCTGTCAGTTTATATTGCACAACTTAAAATGTGGAATATGACTTCAGTGCAGACAAAAATCAGTCACAATGAGACAATTACAAAATTATACTTGACAAGTGAAAAGGACACTCTGGTGTTTGTGAATTTTACCTCAGCCTGTGGTTTATGCTTGTTTTTAGGAAACCAACTTAGGTGATCAACTTGGGAGTGTTCACTGCTGGAGGGAGTTGCAGTTTTCATTAGAATGGCACACATGCACATAAATGCTGTTTATTGCGGTGTCACTGAAAAGGTTATCTGGGACAGTGCAAGGGCAAGTACATCCAAAGGGTCAGTCTTGAATCTCGTACTGTAATCGTTCATGTTTTTACATGGGTTTCCTTTATATTTCATTTGCTTGACAGCAGATGGAGACATTAAACCTATCTAGTCTGCCCTTTATGTGAATTTAACGTTATATTTCTGCTCAGTCCCTACCTTTTCCTTCACCCTTTTTTCATCTGTCCCATTCCATCTTGAAAATGCTTGTGTGGATTTCTTCTCCACCACTTGCATTCCATGAGTGCACAGCCCTTTTTAATGAAGAAATACTTTCATAGATCCAGGGAATAGTTAGCCACTATATTTTTTAGTGTTAAAGTGTATTGTCACATTTGCGAGACTTATCTTTTGCACCAAATTATATTTAACGTGCCAATGAGCATTTTTAGCCATCGGTGAACTTCTATGTGCTTTCTTTAAGGAGAAATACTCCTTGTGAAATTCCTTCTCCCTCCACCGATGACATTGAAGGTTGTGTGATGTTTAACCTCAGTGAGATCAACTCAGGGAAAAATGTGAAATGTGTTTATAGAGTTTAATGGAGGCATGCTGTCCATGAGCAGAGATGCGTCCATTAAAGTCTGTGGACCACTGCCTTGCATGGCGTTACTGAGGAAAACACTGAGTTTAACTTGGCTGTGGTTTCAATAAAAAGCTTACTTTTTTATTGAAAACACAGCCCAAATAAATTAGTTTTGGCTATGTCAAAATGCACTGCGGCACTTAACTCACCAAATGCCGCTGTGCAGTGCTAAAGTGTGACAATACACTTTAAGGCGTAGAAGGGCTTATAACAAAATGTGTTATTCAGTTGTTGTATACAAATGTACTGTATGGAGTACTGCGATTACACTTCAAATACAGGAAAAAGACAACTTTTTTAAAGTACCTTTCTGATGTAAGAAAGGGGCTTAACAAACTTTAAGCTCGAGTATCACACTAGAACAGAACAGCACTGGAAGCATTTTTTCAGTTTTAAAAGCTATTCCACTAAAAAAGTATAGCAGAGTAAAGTTTCTGTTAGCTTTTAAAGCTGGTCATTGATTAGAGAGACACTTCACTCTGCCAGCTGTCCGTGCAGCAGCACTAAGTGTTTTACAGCTCCTTCACACGCTACTGTTGTTTTTTTTTTTTTTGTAACAGGAAATATGTGGGACAGGCAGTGCTTCATACACCACAGGGTATTATGATCAGGTCTTTTCATGCACTGATCAAGGTGAATTTCTTAACATCTGTGAAGATAGGTGATGGCTGCCAGCCTAGCCAGATAGAATTTTATAGATAATTCTGTCATTTGTAAATATTAATGTAAGCCACATGCTTGTTCTCTTAAATGTGAAAAGACTTAATTGGATATTGAACTGCAAAAATGTAACAACAGTGCACTCTGATGTAAGAAAGCTAAGTCAAGCATTTCATGACTGTCTTTGATGTCAGAATTCGAGCCGATATGTCTGGATGAAGGAATTCTGCCTATTGTTTTGAGGCCAGAGTTAATGGCTAGAATTTGCATGTATAAATGTCCTTTATTGCTGTGGTTTCTGACCAGGTGTAAAGAATGTAAATGTAGTTTCTGTTAGCCTGGGAACACCAGAGAAATGTGAAGAATGATGTCATGTGAAACAGCTTTGTGTTATCAATTTAAAGAGAGAGAATCAGAGAGCTCTGAGCATTTGTCTTGAGAACATCCAATATAACAAGCACTGTCTTGCTCTATATGTAAGTTATTTAGAACTGTGTTTTCTCTTAGATATAGCTAGGAAATAATGAGATTAGACTAGTTTGTTTCCTGTGATGTCAGAACTTTTCTACGGTATTATTTTAAGTATTCCTCTATGATCTCTGAACTCTTGACTAGCACTGTGTAGTAAGAAGTATTATCTTGTGTTTTTTAAACCTTTCAACTGTGGCTGTTTTGTGTAGAGATAATTTAAGCTCTAAGAGTACATTACATGTATATAGTGATACTGTACCAAATCACTCTAATAAGCATTGACTGTTAAGTCACACTTACCATTTGGATAATAATATTGTACAGTAATAATTGGACACTCTTTCAGAAGGGCCTTTCAGTAGTTGATATTAGTGGGTGGTGGCAGCTGGTACTACCTTTTAGACTGGGCAGAAAAGGGGCACAGCTGGAGAACCTGTGCTAGTCTTCCCCAGGAGTGTCTTTTTTTCAGTTTCTGCTGCATAGGGGGCTGTTAATGTCTTGTTTGGGGGTGCACATTGTATGCCCCATTTAGCCTTTTTTTAATCTAGAGTTGCACTTAATATTTGGAATCCCTTTATGGTGACTTTCCTATGAGTGCCATGTCCTTTATCATAGCCTAGTTCATTTTATGCATGTATTTATATTTTGATAAACAGATTTCCTATTATGGATGATCCCATTTTCAGAATGGGTCCCTAAGAGAAAAGCTTCACAACAAGAGGGGTTATTTGTGTTTTTACAAGTTTCACTCACATGATTGAAGTCTGACTGACTGGGGTACAAATATCATGCCATATCAATCGAATGTACAGTATTGGACTTGCTTCCCATTAATACCCATGGTAAAGTGTGTCCAAGAGGGGACTACAAGTTGAATGTAAGATTACCTTCCACAGGAAACATGTTAAAAGCATTTCAGAGAGCTGAATGATTGAAGTTCTGTCAATTTATTCTGATTAACCTGAGGAATTGCAAATCAATTGTATGCTATATACTCATTTTTACATATTTTTGCAGTCAGTAAAATATATTATCGTCATGTTCATGCCTGTGCAATGACCATGGCTTTACACTGGTACAAGAGATTATGTACTAATCATTTGTACTTCAGCTCCTTGTTGAAGGCAGCTAACTTAATTAACTGCCTTTTTTTTTGCTGGCACTTTATTCCAAAGTGTAGGGCAGTTATGGGTCAGACATTTTCTCCTTGTGTAGTATTTGTCTTTAGCAGTTTCATTCTGTGTTGTATTGTGGATCTTGCATTCCTTGCTGTCTGGTGCCAAGGAAGCAGATGCAAGAGATCTGGAAAGTGTTGCTTGTAGGCAGTTTTGAATGAAAATAATAGTTGGTAGTAAAGAAGCTTGTCAGTAAAGTTCTAGCCAGGTTTTCTTGGGAGAAGTACTGATCATCAGGATCAAACTTATCAAAACTCTATTTTGTCAGCTTTGTCCCCCTTCCCTAGAAGTGATGCAGTCCCAGAAGATGTTGTTAGCTGTGTTATGTACTCCCTACAGACATTAGTTGGGGTCCATGCAAAACTCCAGAATATATTTCTGTAGGGGGCAGACTCAAGTAGTCAGAAACTCAACAATTTTGTCTTCAACTTTTATGACCAGATCTGTGTTTTTAGTGCCTAATAAAGTTGTGTATTTGGAGTAGGACTTAGTAAGAAATTTTAAAAATTACATATGTTTGGTTCAAGGTGGCTTCTTTCTGAAGGTATTTCTTTGAGAAATGGGGAGTGTCCCCCCCCTATTCTCACACACAAAAAAATGATTTCTTGTCTGACAGCCCACTGAAGTGCAGGTGCATTAGTATAGTTCAACAAAGGTAAGAACTTTTGGAAGTCTGTCCATCCAAACGTACTGATAGACACAGTGCAAGTCACAGCCCTTTTCCCCAAATCTTCTGTTTTTTAAAATTCCTTCCCACTAGAGAGTGTCTGACCCCCCCTCTACAATTTTCGCTGCAGGCTGGATCTTTGTGTTGCAAAGTATTTACCTTGTGACTTGTACCCTTAAGAAGAAACCCAGATGTTCTTCTTAAGACCAGTGTTGCAGTATTCCTCAGAAAAGCCCAGATGGTCTTCATAAGACCACTGCTGCAGTATTCCTCAGAAGTGGGACTTATCTCTTACAATACCTGTACATCTGATGAGAGAACAAAGCTCATGCTCCTTCTTTGCATGCCATACATCTATCCTTTGCACAAGCTGATGTGCTTGTATAAGATGGCTGTAGACATCTGAAAAAATTTCAGAACTTTCTTGCTAGAAGTCCACACATGCAGAATTCTGTTTGTCGTGTCTAGTCATCCATTTTGGTTGGCTTCAGTGCTAAGGGAGATAATTACCACATGGAGACCCTTCCTCTTTTCAATAATTTTTTGTGAAAAATTTTTCTTATGCCTGTTAAAAAGGAATAAGTTGTGACTGTGGACATCAGATTCCTTATAACAACTCCCACTTCAGTTGATTGTTTTGTCTTGGGGGTGAACCCTACGTAAAACTTTTTCCTGTTTGTCAGTCATTCATTCCTAAAACTATCTGATGTAAACTTAATACCCTTAACATTTATATTGAGGAACGGATGCCTCTGGATGTTAGCTTCTGCTGCCATGGTATTGTCCTCTTTGCCTTTTGACGCTCCTCTTCATTTGAAAAAAAAAGCATAAAACTAATAAAAAGATGCTTGATGGTAACCAGATGTACATTTGCCGTAGTTGTTCTGAGATGGGTAATTCCAATGAGATGCTTTTGCAAAACTCAGATGGCCCATCTTTTTCTCATGGGTCCTTTAAGACCCTCCCTTTGAAGGCTGTTATATTTAGAGAATCTATCATATCCGACAAGGCTGACCTTATGGCCGATTAAACCAGGAAAGAAAAATCAAGGTTAATGTTAACAGAGGATGAAAGGGGTTATTGCCAGCTCCCTTTATGGACATTCAAAGCTATCAATTTAGGCCTTCTACTCCCTCCACTAGGACCATATGTCTGAATGTTCCCTTAAGCATACTCAAAAGTACAAAACATACCTCCCCCCCCCCCCATACACACACACACACATCACTTTTCAGTCACAACTCCTATAAAGATGACTGGTTTAACTTTACACAGGGTCCTTTCAAAGTCTTTCAGGCCTTTCAATCTGCTCAACCCTCTACTTGCTCTTCTGCTTCTACTCCATTTAAGAGGAAGAGGGACTCCTGAGGAGGAAGACCTTTCAGATTTAGACCAAAGGGGGTCTAGAGTATGCCTCACAAATCACTTCTCCCTCTGGATTTGAATCAGATGCAAAACTAATTTATTATCAATCCCTCCTAGTGAGGAGATTTCCTTTGAGGATATTATTTCCAAAATAAAGGACTGTTTTAAGTGGGAAGGTAGAGAGGTTTCTGACTTCCATAGAGTATTATGAACTCTTAAGTATGGATATTCCAAAATTCATTGCTATTCCTCTGGTTTTAGGGACATTAGAAGATAAAATGCAAAAACAGTGTGTGTCCGTGCACCCTGCTAAAACTATGACCAACTAAAACAGCAAGCAAGAAAACTGAATTGGATCCCGTAGTGTCCACAGCCACTCACCACAATTTCATACTGGATTAATCCTTTTCAAGAAATGAACGTCAGAACATAATACTTAAAAAGAAGGTTTAATATTAAAATACAATATATTGGATATGCATAAATATGGGACTTCGTCAGTACCATATTACTTGAAATATCCAAGTTTAAATAATAAAAAATAAAAAAAAACTAATATACATAATAAAAAAACTGTTGAAAATAAACATTTGTAGTGATAACACTAACTTTTTGTAAATATAAATTAAATATAAAAAATGCCACTATACCTTACTAGCCCTCAACTTTAATAGTGGAGCTACAGACACTTGATCATGAAGCCCAAGAATGTGGGTTGCACTTGTCCTTAATTGCCAGATCAGTTCCCTATGTTCCAACTTAGTCTCCCAAGAGCCACCTCTCAAATCGCAGGGCACAACTTCCAATAACCCAAACAAAAATTTAGAAGTTTGACATTCTAGGGTATATTTATAAAGAGCATTATTTTAATTATTCTTTGAGATGGTGTAAACATGCTCATAAGTTCATTTTCTAAAGAACATTCCTTACAGATTGCTATATACACCACTCCTTTGGTACCACAATTACCAGATTAAAAAAAAAAAAAAAACTGTGTGTGGAAAAATAACAACTTGTTGTTCCAAAATGTATGGATATTGACTACATGCTGCACATCTTTGTGTACCACTAATGGTACTAGTTTTTACACAAATGGGGTTCTCAAGGAGATATTTGCAGTTCCTGGATGTTTTGTATGCAAAATTAACTTTCCCATCCACTCTTATAAAAATCTCGTCATTCACCTTCAATACATTCTAGTTGTTGAGCACTATGTTCTTAATTTTATTAAAACAAGTGTTGAAAGTCAACACAAAGGAATTGGTGAACTTATTTCTATCCTGATGACTGATGATTTTGTGGCATCACAATGGGTCTACTTCAAATCAGAGGAAGCTGACATTGTTGAAACCTGTTTCATTGAGACGAGTTTGCCGAAGATGCCCATAATCGAAAACTGGTTACAGTGAATCCCGGAACATCGAAATGAGGGTACGGATGTGTAGCTAGTTGCAGCACCAGTAACGTAGCTGTAAGTATGCCCTTTTTGGTGGTGCGATCACAGAAATTGTATATTTAATTTCTTAGGGGTGGGGGGTGCAGAGTGGCTTGTCCCCCCTGCAAAAATGGTGTTATTTAGTTATTGTACTGTTTAAATTTCTAGTAGGAGTCCTGTTTCTTTAAAAACTTGTAGAGTTATGGGAAGACTTAATAGTGGATGTTGCGTGTGCAGTGTAGGGTGAGTTCTTTATTAATTTATGTGATCAGACAGTTATAGTTGGCTTATTGTACCATTTTTATTTGGCAGGTTGGTTAAATATATCCAGGAAGTGTGTTTGATATTCCAAGATTTGATGATGTCTGTTTTTGAGTATGTTCATGTTCAACAAACTTGTCTTCAACAAACTTGTCCCAATGAAATGAGTTTCGATGATGTCAGCTTTTGCTGATTTGAAGTATATCCTGTAACATCATTGAGTGGTTCTTCAACCCCTAGAAAGCGTTTATATCTAGTACACCAGCCATTAACTACAAATGTCTTAACTTTTTTTAACAATAAAGGGAGATAATTTCTATCCAAAAACATATCAAATAATTTGTTTACTTCAGACAAAAAAAAATCTAATTCAGAGCACATCTCGTACAAAATTGTAGAAGCTGGCAAAAGCGTAAGCTTTTTTGTGAATTAAGCCATGTGCTTCTGCATTAGCAGAGTTGGAAATCATAACTTGTTAGTGTTAATTCAGTGAGTAATCATCATGAAATGTACAGCTGATGCAACATGTTCACTCAGAAAAGCACTACATTGTAGCTACTAGCTACTGGAGAAGCTGTCAGTCACAACAGGATGTATTTATTGCAATATGATGATTTTGCTCATTACCATACACAGGAGTGACATAGACCCACGGGGGCCAACATAGAAACACATGCTGATAATAAATGTCAAGACGTAACAGAGGGCCCCTGGCAACATCGTCATTCTGTTTGTAGTTGGGCGTGGGCAAAACTGGATAATTGTAGATATGATTACTTATTTCTTGTTTTTTTCTGGCTCTAGGCAAGAAAAACTGGCAAAAAGAAAGGCCATGATTAGTCAAAAGGTGGTATGTGGAGGAAAATACATAAAATGAGTTGGCTGTGGCAAAGTTACTTTTGTTGCATTAGCATACAGCTGAAGCACCTCTGAAAATCAGATCATCCACAGCATTTTTAGTTACAAACTGCATGAGATATTTGGCATCATGAGCTATACTTCAGTCATTCTGTGATATTTGTTTTATCATTTGACCTTTATTCAAGGTTACTGGGAATCCAGAGCCTATCCCAATAATCAGCATTCAGTTGTCATAAGGCAGAAAACTAATGATGGATGAGATGATGGTCCATTGCAGTCATGCACTCACACCACACACACACATGCACACTCCTATGGGCAGTTTTTGGCAGATTTTCAATTTATCTGTGGCTTGTTGTGGGATGTAGGAGGAAAACAGAGTTCCCAGTAAAACCCCACATGAACAAAAGGAAAGCATGCATGCTCCCCATGTAAGGCCTGCATCCAGGAACATAAGTGAATGATTAAGAGCTGTAATGCATCAACTGTAATTACTGCATCACTGTATTGCAGTTTCTTATATACAGTATGTAAGGGTTTTTTGTCTCCTTTATGTTAGGTGTTCTTGCATGGATAATAGTATTTCCTTTTAATTAGCTATTTTAGTAAATGTCATGATAATCAGACACATAAAAAGACATTATTGAATTTACAGCATTGTTATACATTTATATTGATACAGTATTATTATGAACTTAAAGTATCATCCTAAAAATGGCTCTCTGACAGGGTAAGCTCTGAGTTAATTGCCTTACTTCAGTAGTGTGTTTAATGAAGTGAGACATATGTCTGACTCCCACAGGGGGTTTAAGCAAGTTTTCTCCAAAAGAAATCTTGTTCATTAGTCTTACTAAATGAGAAAGCCTTACAAAAGTTTACAATGGACTGATCCTAAAATACATTTAAGACATAAAATGAGACACTACATATTTCTGAATTTCTGAAAGAAGAAAAAAATGTAAGTGCCAAATCAGGTAAACTAATTATTGTGAATTGGCAAATAAATAAATTATATGCAGCAATTTGTATTCCAGCACAAATAACATGTGACTGTCACTTGAAGTTTTTATGCATTACTCTGCTGGGGTTCTGATGGATTGGCACATACAGAACATTTGGAAACTGTGTATAAGTAATGTATGCTACATTGTCAGACCGAGTTGGTGCAAGGCTAGATACTTTCTGCTAACCTATCCCAGTGACAGATGGACCGTTTCAAATTATTTCAGTCCTGTAATCCCAATAGATCTGTCTATAACCGTTCAGCAAAACACTTATTGTTGTTTTATATAAAGTTTCTAACAGAACATAATGTAGCCCACTTGTTTTATGTATTCTCATTTGTATAAAACGGATGTTTTTGAAACATGGCTGAAGGCTTTTTTTAAGTTCCATTAATAAGTAGCAATTCATTCTGAATTTGGCAGTAGGGAGAAGTACATAAGTGCTGCACTTTTAGGAAAATTAGGTTTGTAACCTGAAAAATGAAGTCACTGCTACTGAATGTAAAGCTTCAAGTAGTTTTTCTTGCTGGTATTATTCACATTTTATGTGCTTATGCTGTCATTTGCTTAAGGTATATTATTTTGCTATCCCTTTGATATCAATATCCGAATGCAATTATTGCTGAAAACCTTTCTGTACATTATAAGAAAGGGAGGATAAAATGAGATTGCAGAGAAAACTTAGGGTCAAAATGAGGTGGCAGACAAAGCCAGTCATTAGTGACCACCTGGATTAAGGCAACGTGAGGTACCCCAGTAGGCTAGGCATTAGTAACTAGCAGTATTAGGGGCAAAAACAGGATTGAGGTCATATCTTGGGGGAGGGGGGCACTTTGCATATTCATTTCATTTTGCATATGCTGATCACAAGAAAAAACAAATGTGCAAGCACAGAAGAAAAAATTATTTGGGGGGGGGGGGCATAATAATTCTCGCTGTTACCTGTGGAGGCTTGACTTCATATGGCTTCATAGAAATTCTGAGTGTATCCCTTTACAAAGTGGAACAGTGGTGCCTGGTTGCTGGCACAAAAAGTAACTTAGTAGAGCTGGCTCAGTAACTATTTGAAATGCTGGGACCCGCTAGAATGAGTTCTGAAACACTGACACTGAATGACCAAAAAAATAGACTTGCATGTACCAAGTCCGAGATGTCCACTTCTCAGAATATACCCTTTTCTCTGAGGTATGGCAGTCTCAGAGTTGTTATATATACAACTTTGGGTTGGCTTGCCTCAAGCAAAAAGACGCTTAAAGGACAAGTGCGATCTTTAAGATTCGCTATTTTCCTATATTTTTGGTCTTTCTTCTTCTTTTTTTTTCTTTGGCTTCTCGGAATTGTTCTTCAGTTGACTAGGACTTAGTGTATAAAGTCCTTTCAGAAGGCTTTCTGGGGAGGCTGATGTCCCTTTTTAAGATGCATGACTGCTGTTCAGTTTGAGTTATGACAAATTAATTGATTACTTCAGCAATATGTATCAAGCAAGGGGTGAAGTGAAGGTATACCGCTAGTATGCTTCTCTTTATTTTATCAGAAAATTTTTTGCTGCTTCTTTTCAAGTATGTTACTTGTTGTGATGGCTTGTGCATACCTAGGGTTGGGTACATGGATGGACTAACGGTGGTTTTTCCGACTGTAGATGGAATGCTGTCATTGTTGTTAGTGACAATGTAATTGTGCAAAATATTGGGGTTGGAAGTTAATAACAGCAAGTCATATTTTCTGGCATGAGTTGATAGGTACATTATAGGTGAAAATAATTTTTCAAATTCCATTCTTAATGTGGTAGGGCTAGAGTTTTATGAGAGATAACATAGAGACTGATAACCAGAAGATTGCTATGTGGTCAAGTTATGACTTTGTATCGTAAGAAAGGCTTTATAATTGAAAGGTGACTTCTGTTTGTGAGCAAAATCTTCATTTTCCTTGCAGACTGGGAGTCATTAGTCTCTTCCCTAGTATTTAGGGTTGTCTGGGATTGTAGGCTTAACCTGATGGCATACAACATAATTTACATGAGAAACAAAGATAGTGGTAGATTTCTAATTCACCTACAGTATTCTTGCATTGCCTTATGTCTGTTCTGTTACGTGATCTCATTACATAGAGAATTCAATGCAGCAAACTAAGTTCACAATCGGTAAGGTACTAATAGTGCCTTACGTTTTAGAAACGCTATTAATGTGGAGCCATTAAATTACGAAAGCTCAAGACTTTGCGCTGTATTCTTTTGAAAAGCTTTTGCTTTTCCAGGATTGTTTAGTACTGAAAGCCTGTTCGGCTTGGTATCTGCAGTGTCATATGCTTAGTTTGTGTTACTGTGTCATTTGACACTGTGAAAGTCTTTTGTCCTTTCTTTCAGCATTGAGAATTCTGTTTGCTGCCTAGTAGACTCTACTAATTAAAGTGTTTGTAGCATCTGTTGTATTGCACACTCTGAAACATTAATTAACGTGGAGTTTTTTAGACTCCGTAAAGCCTAAAGCTTCGTTTATTTAATTTGTGAAAGTTCACCAGATAAGGCATTCGCAATACATAACGCTTTGTTAGCGTTGATAAATGCAGAGCCGTTTACATTTTGAAAAGCTTCAGCTACAAGTTGCCTTTTTTTGAAGAGCAGTTATAGAGTCTGGGACCTCACAGTGTTGTATGTTTTTATATACCCATTTTTACTCAAGCTTTCTTCAACACATGAATTTCAAACATATGTTTTATTCTCTGGATTTTGGCAAGAAGTCATTGTGGCAGCAACGTTTTTAGTAACTTGCTAATGTATTTGGAGAACCAATTTGGACCGAAAGGTTTGTTTGTTATATTTTGAAAGGCACTTTGATAAACATAATAATACAGTGGCATCAACATTTTTAGTAACCTGCTAACATATTTGGAGCAAGAATTTAGACCGAAAGGTTTGCCTGATATATTTTGAAAAATACAGTAAGACCGAAGGTCTGTATTCTATTTTGTCCTTGTGGAATACTTTTAAAGAATATTTAAAGTTGTTTGAAGAGAAACCTGAGTTGTTTAATACTGATTTCAGCTGTGGAGTTTCGGCTTGATTCTGACTCTAATTTTTCTACTTACAAGCTGCTACGTTAATAGTAGGTCATACATTTATCTTGTACTTTAGTTTTTTGGTATTTACTCACTTAACATGGCTGATAAAGTGAATAATAATGATCCACGTGTTAGTGGTAAAACACACAACATTTTAGCATTTATGTCGACTAACTCTGGGATTATTCCACCAGAAGGTGGCTCCAACCCCTTGTTAAATCTGAATTTTGAATCTCTTGTGGATGCACAAGCTTTGGAAACTACAGATGATAGTACTTTTGAAATCATATTAGGAGACGTAGAAGCAGCCGCCTATCGCCTTAAGAGACTAACATGGCAACGCTACCACATGGAAGCCAGCTTGCATAATCAAGTAATCCCAAGAGGAATGAGAATTAAATGCATGCCTAGCTATGGAAATCAGTATCCTGAATTGTTAGCAAAATGGCAAGCAATTAACTTAGAGACTAGCTTTCGCTATATGCGTTTGCTCATAGAGTTCTTCATATCAGAGGAGCAAAAAATTACCGAATTCATAAAAAGCAAACAGATAGAACTGGAAAAATTTGACCTGACTAATTTCCAAATAACTAAGTTGGAAACGTTACAATTTAATTTAAATATGTATGAGTCAAGATTGAAAGATCAAAAAACTAAAAAGTTAACGAGATATTATAGATTTTAAAAATGGCAAAATTTTTGAATGGCCTAGAGAAGGAAAAGATGATCTACACCATACTAGACATACAGGAAAAAGAAACACTCCATCTACCCATGTATTAGCTCATGAATCTAGAGCAAACATGGAAGTAAGGACAGTTATAAATGAACAGTTAACTTTAGATGCACAATCTGTTCATTCTAGAGTGGATCTTACAGAAGGAATGGATTCAAGTGGAACTACGTTTACGGAATCAGGACATAAACTTGGAGATATTGGTACTCTCCCTAGAAAAGGAGTGGTTCATGTTCCAGTGACACATTCTTTACCAGTTTTCCTGAAGCAGAGCCAACACAGGAATCCATGGGCTATGAGTCAGGACAGAAAAAGGAAAAAAAACTACAAATTAAATCATGACTCTTTGGTAGTAAACTTATCTAACCATCGACTGAATAAAGAAGAAGTTAGTGTTTTGGAAAAAGGTCTTAGTTCTGATTTTAAAGATGGAATAAAACTGAGTGAGTTTGTCCTAGACTTGAAATATTTTGCGCGAAGTATAACTTTGAAGAATATATATGGAAATGGGAAGTAAGAAAGTAAAACATTGAAGAAACCCAGTTCATTTGTTCCAATGAATCATCCAGCAGTAGATTTATTTACTCGAATGTGTAATGATGAAGTAGATAAATTAAGGAAAGGAAAAGATACCAAACATTTCCATAATATATCTTCACAAGAAAGACACACCATTTTTGATTTGCAGCACAATGAAGAAATAGTGCTGAAACCAGCTGATAAAGGGGGAAGTGTTTTGGTTCTTTTGTCAGAATGGTATAGAACTGGAATGCAAGGCATGCTAGAAGACACAGTGACCTATTTAAAAGTGGATTTTTATAAATTAGGTGTGCATACCAAGAAGGTACAAGATCAACTTTGTTGCATGCTGCTAGAAGGCAGTCTATGTTTTGAGCAATATGAATTTTTCAGAATTGATCATCCAACTGTTCCATCCATAAGTGGGTTACCGAAAATACATAAGAGCCTAAGTAATCCACCACTTCGTCCAATTGTTGCTGGGCAAGGATGGGTAACTAAGACTATGTCTTTGTATATCGACAAAGAGTTAAAAATTATCTTGGCTAATATTTCCAGTGTCTTGAAAGACACTGATGATTTTCTGTTCAAACTAAGAGAAACTATGAACGTGCTAACAGATAAGAACAATTTATTACTGACAACAATGGATGTGACAAGTTTGTTTACATCTATTCCAAATGAACATGGAATAGAAACTGTAAGAAAAGTTATTGGAGAGATCAATGAATATAAGAATGCAAATCTCATTTGTTCCTTACTTGAAATGGTGCTTGAAACCAATTTTTTCACCTATGGTGAAAACATCTATTGGCAGCGTTGGGGGGTAGCCATCGGCACCCCCTGTGCCAATAGTTATGCAAATATAGTTCTGTCAGACTGGGAAAAACAGTACATTAATAGTACCATAAATCCATGGTTTCATCATGTTAAATTCTGTGGTCGTTTTGTGGATGACTTTTTTTATTATGGGAAGGTGAGGAACCTGAATTTTTGCAATTCTTGCAATATTTAAATGAAACTACCTCTTTTCTGAAATTTACCAGTCAACATTCACGTCAACAAGTCAGTGTTCTTGATGTTTATATCACTTTAACTAGAGAAAAAGAAATGGACGCATCTCTTTTCAGAAAAAACACCTGGAGAAACCATTACCTCCATAGAAATAGCATGCATCCTAGACATGTTACAAAGAATATAATGAAAAATGATTTAACTAGGATCTCTAAAAGATGCACGCAAGTAGAAGATTTAAAGCAAGAAATGATAGATCTAAAAGAGCGTTTACAAATTACTCCCAACAGGAAACGGAAAATGCTTTAACCACTTTCTATAGAAGTCAGACGTTGGAATTTAATCAGGAGTCAAGAATTACATCACAGGAATCTCAGCCTTTGAGGCTGATGTTAACTTTTAGTACTGATAATAAGCAAATTAAAGATATTGTTTCTAAGTTCTGTCCAATACTCACTCAAGATCCGAACCTTTGTACTATAGTAGGAACAAAACCACGGTTTGGCTATATGAATAAAAAGAATATCAAGAGACTTTTATGTACAAAGGATGGGTTTTCAAAATCAGAGCCCACTGGCTGTAAAGGAACTTTCAAATGTGGCAATTGTACTGCCTGTGGCTTTATAGATAGTAGCAATATGTACTTGCATCCAATCACTAATCATGAATATATTTTCAATTGCAAATTAACCTGCAATACAAAGAATGTGGTATACTTGGCAACTTGTAAAAATTGCACCTCATTTTATGTTGGAAAAACAAACCAAGTATTTAAAAAAAGGATTCTACGACATTTGTATGACATACGTAAAGGAGATGTACACAATGTTTTAGCGGTGCATGTTGCTAAGTTTCCTAACCACAGCTTTGTTTTCAAAGCTATTGATAAAATTCATGAAGGGATAAAACAAGGTGACTTGACCACTAAAACTGAAGTAAGTGAAACAAAATGGATAATAAATCTACGAGCAGATTGCCCTCCGGGACTGAATGCTGTCGTTCCATTAAAACCAATATTGAAAACTAGAAGACCTACCATTAGGTGAAAAAGAAGGTGTATACCTTGGTGAATGAAATCATTGGTTACAACTGTTCTTGTTTCAACAAGGGCGTTGTCCACTTCCTCTATGATTATTGGCTAAGCCTTTCAATAAAGAAAGAAATAGAGTCCCTATTTGATACGATCTGAAAAAGTTTTTTACCGAAAGTGCTTATAGTGGTATTTTGGGACTTTTAATTCCGTTTGTTTCATTCAAGCTGTGGAAGTTCTATGTATAATTGAAAACTGACTTTGTGAACTTAGTTTGCTGCATTGAATTCTCTACCGGTAAGGTACTAATAGTACCTTACGTTTTGGAAATGCTACTAATGTGGAGCCATTAAATTACGAAAGCTCAAGACTTTGTGCTATATTCTTTTGAAAAGCTTTTGCTTTTCCAGGATTGTTTAGTACTGAAAGCCTGTTCGGCTTGGTATCTGCAGTGTAATATGTAATATTAGTTTGTGTTACTGTGTCATTTGACACTGTGAAAGTCTTTTGTCCTTTCTTTCAGCATTGAGAATTCTGTTTGCCGCTTAGAAGACTCTACTAATTAAAGTGTTTGTAGCATCTGTTGTATTACACACTCTGAAACATTAATTAACGTGGAGTGGAGTTTTTTTAGACTCCGTAAAGCCTAAAGCCTAAAGCTTTGTTCATTTAATTTGTGAAAGTTCACCAGATAAGACGTTCGCAATACATCACGCTTTGTTAGCATTGATAAATGCAAAGCCGTTTACATTTTGAAAAGCTTTTCAGCTACAAGTTACCTTTTTTTGAAGAGCGGTTATAGAGTCTGGGACCTCACAGTGTTGTATGTTTTTATATACACATTTTTACTCGAGCTTTCTCCAACACATGAATTTCAAATATATGTTTTATTCTCTGGATTTCGGCAAGAAGTCATTGTGGCATCAACGTTTTTTGGTAACTTGCTAACGTATTTGGAGAACCAATTTGGACTGAAAGGTTTGTTTGTTATATTTTGAAAGACACTTTCACAAACATAATAATACTGTGGCATCATCGTTTTTAGTAACCTGCTAACGTATTTGGAGCAATTATTTGGACCGAAAGGTTTGCTTGTTATATTTTGAAAGACATTTTGAAAAATACAATAAGACCGAAGGTCTGTATTCTATTTTATGCTTGTGGAATACTTTTAAAGAATATATAAAGTTGTTTGAAGAGAAACCTGAGTTGTTTAATACTGATTTCAGCTGTGGAGTTTCGGCTTGATTCTGACTCTGATCTCAAAACATTGGGATTCAGCAATGTCATTGTGGACTGATATAATAGTTCCTTCTCGCATTCTATGAAAGATAGAGAGGGGATCCTTCAAGATGTGTTTGGGTTGCATCAAATAAGCCCCATTTGCTGAATAAAATACTTTTTCTTTTTCACCACTATGGCCTGTTAGAAAAATGCAGACTATGTAGTCATTTTTTATGAAAGGAAAGTTTAGAAAAGTATGGTGGGTAAGCTTATTGTACCAGAATACAATGAATATTTCAGACCTACTTAGTTTGCAAATTGTTACGAGTCTAGCCCAATAATCCCATATTTAAAAGTTCCCTCCATCTTCAAGAAGGACAATGCAAGAAAGACTAGCAGAGAATTTGTGGCTAGCCATCCAAATATCAAAGCTTTTCTTGAAATTTGCAAGTATACTATTCTGGTTTGATGTGTAGTGACATTTGTTCCAGAGAGGAAGGAAACTTTGGGATTTGAATCTATAATGCCAACATTTATTATTCATCATTTGATGAATATTTAGGTTGTTTAAGCAGATATTTGAGGAACCATTTGTCATGTTAAGGAATAGGGGATCAAGGAAGAGCAGGTCTTTCATGGCTTGAAAAGCAGGGCACAGATTGGCATGGAGGAAAATGTAAGAGACTGAGAATATGGAGATGGCTGCAGGTCTGTTTGGATAACTTAGGGTCTTGCGACCACTGATCTTTTTGTTAGAAATCTCTGAGGCGTCTCAAGTTGCGAGATGTATTTCAAATACATGACAAAAGGCGTATTATATTCAATAAAAAGTATGACAAGAGATAAATAAAAGGAAATGAAGGCTTCTCTCATTCTAGAGGAAATACCTTTGGATATTCGTTGGGCCAGATAAAATACTTATCCATCTAATGTGGTGGCATGATGGGCGACACATTGAGACCTCAGCAAGAGAGCTCAACAAGAGATGTAAATGTCTTATGACTGAGACGTGTAGGACATGTCACATATTGCAGGATGTAGAAATGTTTTGTGTACCAGTTGAACTACATCACATTTTTTACATTTAGTTTGAGACTGTTGTCCTTGCACAAGTTACTAATATAGTCTAACTTTGTTGGAGCAATTGTGCATCAGTAGAAGAACTTACAAGATCACACAATTTATCATCACAAAGTAGATAATCATAGGCCAGAGTTGTTGGGTTGAAGATCTGAGAAACTGATGCCAGATAGGAGAGAGCCCAACACCAATCTCTGTGATATGTCACTGGTAACTATTTTTCTTACAGAAGTGGCACATGTGATTCTGACTAAATGGGTTTTATCAGACATCTGGTTAACTATCCATGAATAATGTCTTGATTTAAGTACAGATTTACAAATCTGTTAACACCTACATGGGAATAACGTCAGGTTTTGCCTTGGTCTGGATAAGGTTTTGCACTGCAGAGCCTTGTCCACTGCTTTGGTGACCTTTTGGAAGAAACAAGGTTAAAGAGGTACAACCCACCTTTGATAAAGTCTAATTAACGTGGGTCCAGGGCTAACATGTTTTCAGTGTCCTCATTAATGATGTTTACGTATTTATTTAGTTAGTTGCTTTTGTTTACTGGGAAAGTCTGACTAGGTGCGATGCCCATTTTCTCCAGTAGTCTAGGTAGAAAAGCTCCAAAGAATAGTACATGTACAATGTAGCAAAGTTTAAACACTCTAAAGAAAGATATACAAAAATTCTAAAATTCATTAAAATGGATATGTTCCACAGCCGTACATATAAGGCTTAGTGACTAATGGGTGTCTAGTTGCCAGGGTCTTTAACCGCGACACAGTCGTGCAAAGGTATTATGGCAGTTATTTTCCAGGTTTTGGGAATTTAACCTGTGGAGAGGCTTAAGATAAAAATGTTAAGTAGAAATTCGGATAGGCCATATTTGGTACTCATAATAAGGCAACCTGGTGTGTTATCAGGGCCAGTGGACAGAACTGGCTCATCTAGTTTCCGGTGCTGTTCCCCTATCTGATGTCCCACAACTATGAGTTAAACATCAATAACAAAGGTCCATGACCATGATCTAGCTAGTACTACTAAATCTCAGGAGCCAGACAGGTCCTGATCTCCAAGCTGAGGATCAAAAAAAAAAAAAAAATAAGCAAAAACAAAAAAAGCCTGCTTTTCAAACAGTAGCAAGTGGCTTTACTACTACTTAAACCACATGTGTAGCATTACAGAGTTTCAGTACAACAGTCTTAATCACAAAAGCTGTATTAAAATCTATTTCTGTACCAACATTCAAAAAAGAAAACTGGTACTACACAACAGATGGATCAGCATCTCCCAGTCATACCCCCTAACAGCTTGCACACTGGGTGGCTGTCCTGTTTTCCCTCCCCTAGCTGTGCTATTACCAGTGGATAATGGTGTTCCTAGTTTTTGAGAGGGCTGAACGGACTTGTTCCATAATAACTATGAGGGAGGGTAGCAGGGAATGTGGAATCTGTGGCACAGTTAGAACTATGGATGGAGTGAAATTAGCATTAGTCAGCCATGATGTTAACTGTTTGCTTTGGGTCAGAGTGGGCAGTATTGATGTGGACAAGCTCCAACCATTACTTAGTGTTAGCTGTTGAGTTCCTGATGTAATTAAAAAAAAAAAAAAAAAAAAAACTATTTCTATTTTTCAATGGCTGCAATAAGTTCATATTCTGTTTTGAGCTTCCTAGACTTGTCTTAAACTCTTTGCTAATCTGCTTAAATTATTTTTTTTAAGGTTTGAAAAATGGAATCGCTTATAAGCATTACATCAGTTCTTCCTCTTTTTAAATTAGGTTATTCATACATTTTTTTCACCATAGGATTTTTTTTAAGTTTCCATTGTATTTGGTTCAGATAAGGAAGTCCTTATCAGTATAATTAAAAGTGAGTAGAAGTTAGAGATATATGCAGCAGCTTTAACAGTGATGACTACTGGAGGAAGATTACAGCAGAATTTTATTAGGTCATCATTTGAGAAGTCATTAAATACAGAGATATTTGCTGAGGAAGTATGACATGATACATAGGGAAGTGGACAAGAAGTGGTCTTTATTATGAGGACAAGATCAAGGTGGTTAGGACTCTTAATAGGATTGTTAACTATTTGTATAAGGGAGTTAGTGTTTATAATGTCAGGGCAGCATTAAGCATGCTTACCACTGGTGACACAGCCATCTTATTGACTGATACTTGAAGTACATCAGTATAATGATTTTGAGATTAATGGGAGTTTCAGCTAAGGTATTAAGATAGCTATTGTGGTCAGTGGAGAACCTGAAGGATGCTCCATAACTGGCCGTAACATGGAAATTAATCTTTTTTTTTGGTAATTTGGACTTATAAAAGTTCAAATTTGGGGTCCTGAGAAATCATTAATGAGGTGGTGGTGTACTTGACAAATATTGACAAACCCCACAACTGCCATTAGATTTGAAGATATGATAGCAACTAAACTCAGTAATAGAGAAAGTACTTTTATTATTATGAAGCCACTTCTTTGTAACAACACATATATAAAAGTATTAAAGTTGCAAGAAGATCCTTAAGTTTGGGCATCTTTTTCTTAAAACTTGTGCCATTTAGTAGAGCTACAATAATATGCAGCAAATTGAAATTTACTAGGTTGGAATATCCAGTGAACAGACTTTACCTAAAAAGGGAATTATAGGGGCAACAAAGGCTTTCGCCAGAATTTGAGTGCCCTGATAAGGGTGGTGCAGACCATCTCCGGTGAAGCAGGAAGGCATGTCAGCCATCAAATCTCTAGTTGACGCATACTGGATCCCCCTAAATAACACCTGCTACATAGTCAAGTATTAAAACCAGTTGTCTTTCAATCTCAGCATAATTCTGGGTGATGGCAAAATACTACTCAAAACCAGTGTCTCACCTGCCTTGGACACATACATACTAGGAATAATCATATCCTTGCGTATATCTCTGAGTACAGCCCCCTGAAGTCAGTCATTCATGCCCACGTGAACTTCTGTTAGGACATACTCTTATTTGCCATGGTGGATTGATTGAAGAGTCCTCATTACATCCTGGATTATGGCTATGAAAAGACAGCTGTTACCTTAGTCTTATCCAGCCCGGTGAGGTGGTTACAGTAATCCTAACAATCGAGTCATCTATTACAAAACATTGTAATGGGAGGATACAGTCTCAGTGGGCCCTAAGGGATTAGAATGTACACCCTTGTGACTCTTTCTATACTGACTGTGGAGGGTTCAGGATAAAAGTTGGGGGTGTTGTGGAATGAACTAGTACCTGGGATTTTATAGTCCTTTGTCTAAAAGGCTTAGACACTGTTCTGTAACAAACCTTGGTAGACAAAGGTATATGGAGGTATTCCATACTACAGGTAAGCATATATGGTGCATACCAGATGGGTTCTGAGGTGAGAGTTGCTTCCTAGTACAGTAAATTATTACAAGTCTCATGTAATAAATCATCATGGGGTAGAAACAAAGGGGTTTGGTAAACATGAGGTAGTTCCTGTACTATATCTGAATATCAGGTGCTAGCAGTTGCTTTGGAAGGGTCAAGAGCTGACAAAGATGTTGTCCCTAATTTTGTTATTGGCAAGTGCAGTTGAGGAGGTATATGAAATATGGATACCTTAATAACCTACTTTGGCTATAATACAAAAGGGTATAATGTTTTGGACTTGAAAAAGAGTGATAGGATGTAATGTAGGTATAACAAAATCAAAGAACAAGAATATGGGATATGGTTACTCCGGAGTCTGGACACAAATAACTAATATACTCTAGCCACACAAGTACCGATTAGTACAAAACATGCAAAAGTTGTCATTAACTAGTAATAGTAGAACAGTTAGTAATGAGGAATAAAATAGTACCAGATAGTCTAATCTAAGAGTTTTAAGCACAGCATCAATAACTAGCAACAATAACGACCAAAATGTACAATCAGTAACTGAAATAATAAGTTAAGATAGTTTCAGCCTAACTAGTGTTGATAATACGCAACAGTGTAAAATTACATTAAACAGTATAGCAAACGTGCAATATTATCGTAGTATTAGTAATGAGAAATACTACATCAGCAACACGGTATAACAGTATAATATCACTTTAAACATGTCAGCAGTGGTACAAGATGTACCATAGTATCAGCAGTGAGCAACAGTTGTGATGTAAAATAGGCTAATCGATCTTACCTTATGTGAACAGATTACTGCCCTGTTGTTCCATCCCTTCAGTAGCAGAAAAGGGAGTTTACCTGATTTAGACCCTTCTCAAATAAGGAATTGTATGTTTGTGGGACATGTTTGGCTAATATACCATTGGTTCTGTGATGCTGAGCATGGTACAACTAGTTCCAGTTAGTGTAAAAGATTAATTGAAGGTTTTTTCCTCTTATTCAGGTAGTGGAATGGAATGCAGTGAAGAGCAGTTCAACACTGGGATAGAATGCCAAACTATGCAACTGATCACTTTTATTTATGTATTTCAATTCAATAACTGGGTAAGCAGACTGGTAAACAGACCATTTTCAGCCATGATGCAAGACTCAAACAGAAAATTAAATATAGGATAAAGACTACACAGAGTTGTATATGGTACAGTAACAAAGCACAGACAATGCATGTGCATATTATTTACAATTGTAAATGCAAGCGATATCATTTACAGTATGCACGTTAAGGTAGACATTCAACCAGTCACCATTTGTTAGATGTTTGTCTTTATAAGCAAGATGTGATTGCAGTGCGTGAGCTGCAAGAACTAGCTGTAGTCACAGAAACTAGCATTTGGTGTCCTTAACATCTGCTCTTTTACTTTGTCTGTAAATAATCAAAGTGTCTCTTGATGCCTCCCTTCTACTGGTAGCTGATTCCTAACAGCTGGACCTTGCCTAGAGAAAGCTCTTTCCCCTCTGGATGTTTTAAAATGAGGTCCGATGATAATAATGCTATATTCTTGGCTGTCTCTCAGTGTGTAGTTAGGCTGCTTAATTTATAATTTTGCTTTTATTTTGTGAGGGGGGGGGGTTCCATTTGTAACATCTTGTATTTGGCATTTAATAGTACTTTGTATTTTCCATGTGTCTGATCTGGAATGTAAGTTTACAAGAGGGAGCACAGAGTCGATTTTAGGTATTATGTACGTTATTGGTTAAGCCATTACTAGCTGCAGGCTTGAGGAGTTGTGAGATTCTATAGTATAGTTTTAGTTGGTAGAGTGATTTGCTAATAATAATATCAGTATGCTTGGTCAATAAAAGTGTATTGTTTATGATGATCCCTAGGTACTTCTGTATGCTACTAGGATACTGTCAAAAATGACAACAGCCAAGGCCAGTCTACTCACATATTCCCATCTGGGCAAATGCTGGTAGCTCCTTCGCCAGTTGCAAAAAGCAGCCAAAATGTCGAACTAACACTGGATTCTTGTGTGTTAAAATAACATCATGGTGGTTTCCTAGTGGAAAGGAGAAACAACTGCTATTGGGGGAGACCAGGTACCTACCTGACCATAGAGTCTTTGTTGGTCTAGTGGCAGTGACAACTGTATGGAATGTGTGTACGAGGGGTCCTGAGTTCAATCCCCAGATAAGGGTCATTGTTTTCTTTTCCTTTTTGTTAATACAATACTAGGTCACTTATGTCCACTACACTGGATGCTTGTGAGTTACAAAAAATCTTCATCTATGGTGGTTTCCTATATGAAAGACTAAACAACTTCTGTTAGGGCAGACCAGGTACCTAACTGTTCAGAGACTCCTCATTGATCCAGTGGGAGTGACACTTGCACAAAATGTGGGGATGGCACTGGGTTCAGTTGCCAGACAAGGTCAGTGTTTTTCATTCCTGTTCATTAAAAAAATGAATACTTTAGAGCTTGATAAGAAACAGGAGCAATCAAATCAGCAAATGGTAATTATCAAAAGAAGTAGCAGAGAGAGCTAAAAAGACATAAACCCTCCAGTGCCAACTTTAAATCTGAGGAGGAGGGCAATATTCAAATAATTCAAAAAAATCAGGAACTTAAAGCCTGTAACAGGTGTACTAAAATTCTGTCCAACCTATATTTTAGTATTACCTTTGGCAGTATGTATGTTAGTATCTCATATGATCATATTGCAGCCAAGGGACACACTGGTGCAGAAACCTATCATTTCAATATTTCTTATCCAAGCTGAGCCCACCATAATTACACCCAGTTCAGTTCTTGCTATAGCACAGATTTGTATGATTATAGGGCTATTGCAAGGGTGAATTTTAATTTAGTGGAGAAAACTGCATGGAAGCAGCAGTGACCTAATATTGGTACCTGACAGTCTGTAGACAGATTACTGAGACATGAACTTTGCAGGTATGTGTAAAGATTAGGTAAAAACAAAAAAGAGCTTTCCCTGTCTCAACGAGCAGAGGAATGTTTTATATGATGCAGATTCATTTTCTTACTTCAGAGGAGTCTTAAAAAAACATAAATCTTCCTCTCAGTCTTTGGGGTCTGAACCAGAGTATATTTCTGTTGTGAATACCTTAATTTTATGTGAGAATTTTTCAGTCAGTCTGTTGCTAATCCCTTGTCTTCTGATAAGAAAATATATACGAACAGCGTAGTTCAGAGAGTCAGAGTGGGCAGCATCATCACTTTACTACCTTCTTGGGATGTTTTAGAAACAAATACCTGATGTCCAGATTCACAGGTTCCAGCCCCAAAAAGACTGAAAAGTCTGTATAAGCTTTATTTAGAGAAATAGGATTTATACTGTGCACACAAGGCAGATCGTTTTACTATCTCTTTATCAGCATCTAAACAGAGCAAGAAAATTCTCTCATTGGTAGCTTTTTTAGGTTATGAGATAGATTATGATAACACACACGTATATGTGTGTGTGTGTGTGTGTGTATGTATATATATATATATATATATATATATATATATATATATTTGGATCCCTATGAGTTGATCAACAACTCAAAACAGCGACAATGACTTCACCGACAAGTCACATCGCTGACATCGCAAAACACGGACATTTACCGACTAACAGATGCAAATCCGCTACTCATGCCTACCATGGTTTGTTAAGTGTGGCAGTGTCATGCAACCATGGTAGGCATGAGTACCGGATTTACATCCGTTACCCAGTAAACATCCGTGTTTTGCGATGTCGGCGATGTGACTTGTCGGTGAAGTCACTGTCGCTGTTTTGAGTTGTCGATCAACTCATAGGGACCCATATATATATGGGTCTACTTCATTTGCCCTAACTTCCAGTTGACTGACACCCATTTGACTGACACTTCATTTGACTAACAAGTATTATTGGCAGTCTCAAGAGCACTGTAAGGCAAGTAAATGGAATATGTCCCCTTCCCCACTATAGTGCGACCCTGAAGTTAGAATATATAGATAGGGGGTGTGTGGGGGGTGAAGCCCCCCACTTACATTTGTTTTACTAAGCAACATTAAAGCAAAACCACACAATATAATATGAAATTAAGTGGGGGGCTTCACCCCCACACCTTCCCAACTATATATTCTAACTCCAGGGTTGCACTACAGTTGGGAAGGGGACATATTTCATTTACTTGCCTTACAGTGCTTTGGAGACTGCCAATACTACTTGTCAGTTAAATGGTGTCAGTCAATTGGAAGTTAGGGCAAATGAAGTAGCCCCTAATCTATATATATATATAAACTATATATATATATATATATATATATATATATATATATATATATATATATATATATATATATACACACACACACACACACACATATGCATACACGTGTGTGTTTTCTGTAACTCTAAGAATTTGTTAAGGAAAATAAACAATATTTTGTACTCATAAGGTTTTGGTATTTGGTTACTATACTCTTGGACTAAATGGAACATCAGCTAGCAATCCCATAGTACTTAGTATACTAAGACCATAGCAATGGCCTGATGCTTGTGAGAGTAGCAAATATTTAAATAAGATGAAGTCATCACTCTTACAATAAATAAATAAAAACAAAAAATAAGCAGTCTGTGAGCACCTCAGACCTCCACAGCACTCCACACAAATACATGGAAAATGATCATATGCTGAGGCTGTAAAAAAAACAGTCATTGTCTAAGCCTGCTATGTCCAACAAGACTAGGTCTCAGCAGATATTAAAAACCGCAAAACATACTGCCACGTTAGAAACAGATAGTCATCAGGAAGAAATTCGCCCCGAACTAAGTATACTTAAATTTCCACTGATAAAAATGCACTGTGATTTGTGATTTCATAGTAAGAGACACAGACTCTATTCTCACAAGGCTGGACAAAAAATGTTAATGGTGATTTTTATTTTGGTAACACAATTTCTGATATCTCGAGGACCCTCAAGACAAAGAAGTGTGGCTGTGGGCTACCTATTGAAATGCGGGCACTCGAAATGCCAAGAGAAGAGAAGCTGAAAAAAACACTGAAAATGCAGAGAAGAGCAAATCTTGAAAGTCGCTTTTCTCCTTTAAACAACTTTTTGCAGTGGGCAAGCCCACCCTGTGCTCCCCACACTTATGGGCTAACCACCACAAACTTATATATGCCAACTCCAAGATCATGATACCACGAAGAAAGAGGAATGTTACGAGAACTAGCATCTTGGACTTAGTATATGCAAGTCCAATCTTTCGGCCAGTCTCTGTATTTCGGGACTCGCTTTAGTGGGTCCCAAATTTCAAATGGTTACCATGACTATGACATGGTGGTCCATGTGAATGTAAATGACCTGGCACACAAAACCCTAAAGAATATGCATACAGGCATTTCTGAGCTCTCCATGCATGCCACAAATGCAGAAAAGACCCTGGTATTGAGCAAAATCTTAGCTTTGCCAATAATGATACTGAGGTACTTGGATAAGATGAATGATTTCAACAATTGGCTGAGCAACTGGTGTTGTTTGAGGGGAATCCAGTGTGTGTTAGTGTAGGATGAACTGTTGCACAGACCTGCTTGTTTTCCCAGGGACAGCCGATGCCTCTCATTTAAGGGATTTCATGTATTATCTAATGCCTTTGCTGACCCATAGTGCCTTATTTATGTAGAGTCCAGCTAGTGGATCTCTCAACTTTAAAAAATAAAACAAAAAAAGCATTGGGCAACATCAGCATGATTCTGCTCAGTGCTAGGAATCTAAATAACAGATTGCCTGACCTTGAACCTCTCCTGTATTTGGAGCACATTCATTTATGTATTATTAGTGAAACTTGCATTAAAAGTGCAGAAAGCATCATCTCTGTATCAGGGCTTTGCACTTAACACCCACTTGGACCCAGTGAGACCTGTGGCATTGTATCTATATTTAAAAACAAGAAAAAAATTGTTCCTTCTAAGCAACACTTTATTACAGAGAGAGAGAGAGAGCGATTTCATGTATTCACATTCAAATTTCTTCAGACTGACTGCAAGATAAAATATAATTGAATGTATGTTGAAACTCGTAAGAAATATAAAATCTTTCATATTCGATTCTGCTAACTGTATTAGCAAGTTTAGGAACATTACAGTTACAAGTCAAGATTACTTAGTAACAGCTGATGTTCATCGTGTTTCACTGTTGCAGTCCTTACCCATGGGTTATTCTGCTGGCAGGCTACCCGCAGTCGGCCTGAATTCCATAGTCTTGGTCCGGCGTCGGTTGCTGTCGCCTCTTCCCTGACGTCAGTGCGCCAGGGGTATAAAAGATGCAGCCGACGCCATTTTCTTCAGTCTTTCTTGCTGCGTGGTGCCCGAAGCAGAAGTAGTTTGCAAGTGCCGGTCGGCCGACTCCTGAGGTTTTCGTGTTCGAATCGGAAGTCTTCATATAAAGCTAAGTACCCCTTTGGGGAAACTTTTTTCTTGCTCCAGACCGATGTCAGAAAAAGTTAATAATTGTATTTCTTGTGGGAAGCAAATACCTCATAAGGACTTCCATTCTTATTGTATTCCTTGCCTAGGCCCTGATCACGGCGTAGCTAATTGCAGATTTTGTGCTAGATTTAACCAACTCACTATTAAGCGTCGGTATGATTTTGCATTTCATTACTTTGGCCGAAGATTTAATTACACTGTGTCATAGGATAGCCATCTGACTACGCAATTCACAAGAAACTTAAGGAAAAGAACAGGCATCCGAGGACCAAAACTGACGACGAGGCTCCTTCTAAGCCAGTCACCGGTTCACCAGTTCTCAGTGAGGCGCTTTCGCAACCCCTGACGCCCACTACCTCAGAGCTGCAGGCCGCTTCTGACTCCCACGTGGGGCAGACTAGGCCTCTGGAAACTCAGGGTATTGGACACTTGGAAAATATTCCCTCAGATGGGTCCGGAGCCGCTGAGCAGGCATCGGCTTCTGGGGGTGTTTTCAGGCCTACACAGTTGTATATAAAACCGACTACAGCTCCAAAGGCAAAGACTAAAACACCACTAAAGACAAAGAAACAAGTGCAGCAAGCCCATGGACAGGCCTCCATGCCTAAAAAACAGATGCTCAAAATGGCCGAAGACCTAATTACTTTGATCAGGGGTTCCCATCCCCCTCCTGAGAAGAGGTCTAGGCAAGAGACAGAATATGAATCTTCAGATCAGGTTTCCATTTCCTGTGGGTCCTCTTCTGACCAAGAATACTCTCTACCTCCCTATGAGGATTCCGATGCTAAAGAATCTATCCCTTCAGCCTCCCCTCCTGAGGATTTTTCTTTTGGGGAAACCCTGCATACCATGAGGGAGCACTTCCACTGGGAAAGCCAAGACTACTCAGAATCTAAGAAAAGGCTTAGAGATTTTCTTTTACTACCTCAGCACAGGCCTCTTGCTATCCCTCCTGTTTTAGACATAGTAGATGATGTATTTTCAAAGTCTGGCGTGTCCCCTGACTCTTTATCCCCTGCACCTGTTAAGCCAGACAGATACTACAGGGTTCCAGATTCACATAAATTTCTTTATAAAACCCCTGCTGCTGACCCAGAAACTATTTCTCAGGGTCCCAAAGGGGTCAAGGCTTCCACTGCAAAAAACCTATCCCCTCTGATAGGGATTCAAGGGCACTGGGCAGATGTGGGAAAAAGGTTTACACTTCTGCTACCTTGGCTGTGAAGGCTTTAAATTGTCAATTTCATATGCTTAAATATCAGCAATACTTATTGTCACTGCTTAAACAGAAAATGTTAACAAATTCTGAATGTGCAGGAAACAAAGAAATGCAGGATTTATTGCATGCAACTGAACAAGTGGGAAAGCATACTTTGCAATGTGGTTTTGATTCTCTGGAGGCCTCTTGCAGGGCTGCTATTACGGGTTCTGTCATTAGGTGACATGCTTGGTTAAAGGAACAGAATCTGCCTGATCAAGTTAAAGCAAAATTATTAGATGCTCCATTACAGCATGATACTTTGTTTGGTGTTAAAGCAGAAGAGGTGTTGAAGAAAATGGAGGATAAAGCAAAATCTATGCAGACAGTTAAGGATTTCTTACAGGTGCAGCCACCCAGATTTAGCAGGAACTGGCCTACAAAGAATTGGTCCTTTCCAGTGTCAGACAGGCCAGAAAGAGGCAGATACAGACACCCCAGAGGCAGATCCCAGCCTCAAGGCTCATACAGGCGTAAACAATGGGGTGCTTCTAACTCCAAAAGTGGAGAAGACAAATCACAGTCATACAGGAAACAGTCCCAATGACTTTCCTCTGCCAGAACCAAGCACTTATCTTTTGGCAGCCTCCTTAGGGGGAAAACTAGCACTTTTTTCACAAAATTGGCATTAATCACCCAGGACAAATGGGTCTTGAACATAGTGTCTCAGGGCTACAGGTTCCACTTTCACACCCTGCCAAGGGCAAAAGGTATGCCAGACCTGCCACACAATCAATGGGCAGAGGCACAAAAGCAAGTTTCATCCCTCATGGACATGAGGGCCATTCAGCGAGTACCACAACAAGAGCAGGGACAAGGATTGTACTCGAGAGTTTTCTTGGTGTCCAGAAAGGACAAAGCCTGGAGACCAGTACTGGACCTGTCTATTCTAAACACATTTCTGGGCGTTCCAAAATTCAAAATGTTGACTCTGCAGCAGCTACTGCCCATGCTGGCAAGAAGTCTTGGCTCGTAACTTTGGACCTAAAAGAGGCATACCTGCATGTCCCAATCAGACAATCTTGCAGAAGATACCTCAGATTCATAGCTGGCTCAATGCACTACCAGTTCTCTGCACTGCCCTTTGGCTTATCTACTGCGCCCAGGGTCTTCACAAAATGCCTGGCACCAGTAATTGCATTTTGCAGACAAAGAGGAATTCAAATATATCCTTACTTAGATGACTGCCTTATTCAAGCAGAGAACAAAGACATTCTACTAAAGCATCTGGCGTTTGTAAAAAGATTACTAATTTGCCTAGGGGACACTGTAAACGAAAAGAAATCAAAACTATTACCCTCTCAAGAGATAATATTCCTGGGTGCAAGCTTAAATACTACTGCCCAGATGGCTTATCTCATGCCAGACAAACAAAGGCAACTGACTTCTTACTTCAAAATGTTGGCAACAAAGACCCAGTTATCTGCAAGAAAAATTCTGCAGGCTTTGGGCTTCATGACATCCTGCAGCCTGCTAATTCCATATGCCAGACTGCATATGAGGAAACTACAGTGGTATCTAAAAAGTGTTTGGACTCAACATTGCCACAGCCTGGAAACATTAATTACCCTCATTCCCTGCCTACAATAGGAGTTTCGATGATGGGCACAGGCCTGTCACCACAACAAGGGACAGCCATTCACTTTACCCACAGCCAGGCAGACAATAACAACGGATGCATCAGATTAAGCCTGGGGGGCCCACATGGCAGGAAAATGTATTCAGGGCACATGGCCCGCAAGCCAGATGCATCTTCATATCAATCAAAAAGAGATGCTAGCTGTTCAGAATGCCCTGACAGCTTTCAAGGATCTACTTCATCCAGGACAACTACTGATAAAGACGGACAATACTACAGTCATGTGATAAATAAACAAGCAGGGAGGCACACATTCCTACCCCCTTTGCAGACAAGCCATGACTTTGTGGGACACAGCATTGACCTTTCAAGTTCACCTGCAAGCACAATTCCTGCCAGGAAAAATAAATATTCTGGCAGACGAACTAAGCAGAAACCTCATGAATCCCCACGAGTGGCAACTGGATCCACAAATCTTCAGCATGATAACAAGGAAATGGGGATGCCCAGGCATAGATCTATTTGAGATCTATATGAGATTCTGCGCAAGGACTTATCACAAGCAAGCATGGAAAGTGTATGCCCTGTCCTTCAGCTGGAAAAACCTAACAGTATATGCCTTTCCTCCAATGCCTCTCCTCCCCAAGGTACTCCTAATGATACTGATTGCACCAGACTGGCCACGCCAGCACTGGTACCCAATCCTAAAGAACTTGTCTCAAGGTCCAGCCTGGACATTGCCTCAAACTTCTCACTTACTGACACAACAAAACAATCAGATCCTGCACAGCCAACTCAGGACCTTAAATCTGGCAGCATGGTGGATAATGTAGCCATTCAGAACACTCCTCTCTCCAAAGCTGTAATGGATGTTATTTTGGAGGCCAGAAGGCCCAGTACCCGAAAATCTTATGCAGAAAAATGGAAGAGATTTTGTGCTTGGAACCAGAAACAAGGAATTGACACGTTTGTACCAAATATTCCTCAGATTTTACAATACCTAACTGAGATGCAGGACAAAGGCCTATCCTTTTCATCAATTAAGATTCATGCCTCTGCTATTTCAGCCCATTACAATACGGAACCACCTATCTTTTCTCTTCCTTTAATAAGGCAGTACCTCAGAGGGGCCAAAACATAAGACCTCCAAGGAGAGCACCAATACCTACATGGGACCTCAATTATGTCTTGGAAAAACTCACACTGCCTCCTTTTGAGCCAGCCTCAACAGCTGATATAAAATTCTTATCCTGGAAAACAGCTCTGCTCCTAGCAATAACCTATGCAAGACGAGTCTCAGAGTTACAGGCACTCATGGCTGTGGAACCTTTTATCATTTTCTATCCAGACAGGGTTTCTCTGAGGACGAACCCTACATTTATGCCTAAGGTGGTGTCCAGTGTGGCCCTTAACCAAACCATTCACTTGCCTACCTTTTATCCAAACCCACAGAACAAGGGTGAGAGACTTCTGCATTCTTTGGACATACACAGACAGCTATGCTTCTACTTGGACAGAACTAAAGCTTTCAGAAAGACTGAGCAACTTGTAGTGGCATATGCTGCAGGATCACAAGGAAAGGCTATCTCAAAACAGACTATTTCAAAATGGATAGGCCATTGCATTTGTTTTTGTTACGCACAGCATGGCAAATCAGTGCCTAAGGGCATTAGACCAAATTCAACCAGAGCAGCAGCCACTTCAGCTGCCTTCCTCAGGGGAGTACCAACCAAAGACATCTTAGAGGCTGCAGCTTGGAGTTCAGTGCACACTTTTACAAAGCACTACCACTTACCTCTCTACTCTAAATCCAGAGCAGGCTTTGCCACTGCAGTTCTGCAGGGCCTCTTAGCTTCTCCTAATCCTATTTGGCCCAGCCACCCATCCTCAGCTTTGGGATTCAACCCAAGAGTAATGACTGCAACAGTGAAACACGATGAACATAGTACAGTTATGTACCTACCATAAATGTAGATGTTCGAGTGTATTCACTGTTGCAGTCCAGGTTACCCTCCCACCTTCCCCCTTTCTTTTGCTGGGTCTTATCTGTACTTCTTTATTCTATACAACCTATGTGGTGTATTTGCTTGTAGATGAAGGAAATGTTTACTTTAGTGCATGCATGTTTATTGGCATAATTTATTTAGCCTACCCTTTTGGGGGCACCTGACATCTGGGGCAAGAAAAACTGAAGAAAATGGCGTCGGCTGCATCTTTTATACCCCTGGTGCACTGACGTCAGGGAAAAGGCGACAGCAACCGACGCCGGACCAAGACTTTGGAATTTAGGCCGACTGCAGGTAACCTGCCAGCAGAATAACCCAAGAGTAATGACTGCAACAGTGAATACACTCTAATATCTACATTTATGGGTAGGTACACAACTGTAGTATATTCACAGTCTATATACAGTCATTCCCATCAACATTGGTCTTGTTAGATTTAAAGCATATTTGTTTTTGAAAACTGAAAACTTTATCACTTCATGTTTGGAAGTGGTTTTTAAACACAACTACTTAATTTTTAGTAAGAAGTTTTACCAGTAAATTCAACAGGTAGCCATGGAGGTTACAGTGGCTCCCAGTTTTGCTAATATTATGCTGGCACATTGGAAATATTTGTATGTTTATGATGGTTTTTTCCCCGTCTTTTTGAAAAGTTATGCATGTTTTATTGATGATTTTCATGTGGAGTGATGACAGTATTTTGCTAGTAAGTTTAGAGGAATATTTGAATAAATTAACTATATTCCTGAACTGTACTTTTCCTATAAACAATTACATTATCTATTATAATCAAAAAAAAACACCAGAAAATCGGACTCCTCTACAGACACAACTACTACCTTACTCCATCTTCCCGTCATACCCTTGCATCTACCTTCCGTCTCCCCTCTCTCTTGTACGGTGCTCCCCTATTCTCCAACCTACAACTCGGACTCCGTGCTAAACTTGAGGCCTGTTACAACAAACTCTGCAAATTTGCAACCAATTCTAAGAACTCTTCCCATCACTGTCACTCCCTACACACCCTAAACTGGCTAGAACTTCAGTACCTACAACTTACAACAGCCCACAAACTCATCTTTAAACCAGCAGAATGCCCCTCTCTTGCTAAATCTCTAACACCCTACACACCTACCTGCACCTGAGATCCACAGGCCAAAACCTCCTGCATGTACACAAACCCATCCACCCAACTGGTAAACTACTACTATCCCACACTATAGCCAAACTATGGAACAATCTCCCCACACCACTACGTAATATACCTAACCACAACAATTTCAAATCCATGCTTCTCTCCCATCTCTCCTCCAAATGGGAATGTCCTTCACATGCTCCCACCTAAAACTCCCACACTACTAACTCCACACCTAAATCATCATTTCTTTGCCTACTTTAACTTATTTCAGAGATCTTGCTCAGAACACCTTTTCATAAATCTTTTGCATGCATGCCTCTGGCCTACCTTACTCATATTCTCAAACTTTCATTGTTTGTTTTTCTTATCCATTGTACCCATAATATTGTTTTCCTCTGTAATATTGTTAATTTGTCTCTATTTGTATGTATTTGTATGTCTGTTTGGGGCTTTTCCCCTCGGGTCTCCACTGAAAAAGGGTAATTCTTACCCAGCTGGACCAACTCGGTTAACAAACGCAAATAAATAAATAAATAATAAATAATTATACTATTCTTGAATATTAAGCTTGAGAAATGTCCGTCAAATGACAAGTTATTTACCACAGTTGCAAAGACAGAATGAAGTGATTTACAAATAAAAAGAATGTATTCATGTAATATGTGCAATCGATTCAGATTTGTAGCAAACAGTACTTTTTCTGTTTGAATATGGGTGCACAAAGTATTGCAGCTGTAGTACTTTTAATTTTAGTTATGTTGCTGTGTGTCACACCAGGCATTTTATGTGGGCAGGACTATTAGGAAACTGACTTCAGTGAGGCCTTTCTCTAGGATATCTGCATCACTTGGGGAGTTAATAATGGCTCCCAGCTTGCAGTTGTCTGTAAACTTGGTCAGCCAGACTCCCTCCTTGTTGGCCTGGACTTCTGAGAATTAGATGTCAAACAGGAGTTGGAACCAGGACCAGTCCCTGTGGGATTCCACTCGTGATTGGTCGGCAGTCTGACTTGGAGTCTGCTACTTTCCCACTGTGGATTCTATCTGTGAGCCAATTTACAACCCACCTAGTGATATAGGGATTGATGCCTAGTTTGGTGAGTTTATCAGTAATTCCTGCGTAGAGAATGGTATCAAAGGCCTTGGCTAGTTCGAGGTGGGCTGTATGAACTGCCTTGCCCTCATCCACACCTCTGGTGACTGACTCAGAGGTCAACCAGGTTGAGCAGGCATGGTCTACCTTTCACAAAGCCAAATTGCATGGAATCTAGAGTTTGGAGATTCCCCTATATCCTTGTTAATTAGGTCCATGATGATCCTCTCCATAGCCTTACATATCAGACTCATCAGGCTAATGGGGCAATAATTGCCAGGGTCTGTAGTCGCTCCCCCTTTATGGAGAGTGATGACTGTAGCAGTGCACCATTTGATAGGGACAAAGCCTGAGGGTGAGGCTGTGATTGAACACAGAACACAGATGTGGTGTCAGTTCACTTTGTAGTTCATGTAGAACACATCCAGGGATATTGTCGGGTCCCATGGAAGCTGTATTCTTGGCCTTGGACAATGCAGCTTTAACCTGTGCTGTAGTAATGCTGGGTGCCTGGCATTCCTCCTGTATTGTGATTGGTACTTTAGAGGGGTTGAGAGGGGTAAAGTTGGTACTTTATCTGTCAGCCAGTATGTTGACAATATCTGTTGGCTTAGTATAGGGGGAGGTACCATTGTGCAGTAACTCAGAGCAAACCTGGGTATTATCATGGAGATTCTTGATATAACTATAGAAGGCTTTGTGGTTGTTTTTAGTGTCTGCCACAATTCTGCCTTCATATCTGGTTTTAGAGGTATTGATGAGGGCTCTCAACTTTTTGTTGAGGCTAATAAGGGAATTTTTCCATTCTTAGGACTTCGCCTTTTTTTTTTGCAACAGTTTCTGCTGTAGAGTTTATTAATGGCAGGGAATCACCAGATTGGCTTCCTTTTTTTGGAGGAGAGTGTCTTGGTTCTGTTGGGTATGGTTAGTTCCATGCATTTATGTATGTGTTCGTACAGTGCATTGGTGTATGATTCGGCAGTTATGCATCTATTTTCCATTGACATGAGTGCCATGATGTTAGCCACCTCTGTTTTTAGGAGCCCAAAGTCAGCTTTGGAGAAGTTTTTCATGGTGGTTACCTTTGCGGGGTTGTGGATGAGATGTGGATTCCCATGGTGATTAGTTTGAGGTTGGATCTAACCAGGGAGGAATTGACTATTGGTGTAGAGCAACGTTTGCCCATGTTAGTAATAACCAGGTCAAGGATGTTGCTTCCTCTAGTGGGGGTAAGAATGAGATGGTCCAGTGAATTGGAACTGATGAATTCGAGGAAGCGTTACGCCAGTGTATTGGTGCATGAGTCGTTTTCCCACTTGATGGAGGGGTAGTTGAAGTCACCTAGTATGAGATTGTTGGGTTGGACTCTGATAGTTTCCAGGGTGCTTAGGAACGTGGAGTTGAGAGTCTTGGGACATGGTTGGGGACCTATAGTAGGCTACGACATGAATTGCCATCTTACTTCAGGTCATAATGTGTCTACAACTGTCTAAATTAATGCCTTTAACAACATATGCAATATTGCTAATCTAAAAACAATATTTTTAATAGTTTTAGGGGGACAGCTGAAAATGTTACTTATATTTAAGTGCTTGGGGGGGCAGCATTAATATGAGATGTGCCCATTTTTAAGTGATAGATATACAAGAGGGGTAGCATTAAGAGCTTGAGTACAAAATGGAATTTGCGTGCTACACCCCTGGGTAATGCAGTGGATAGTAGCAACTGTCCATACAGCATACCTTGACCTTGCCAAGGTAGTTAATACCATACGTCAACATGAACAAGCTAAACCTGGTCCACATTGATCCCTGTGTAGTTAGATGCAGAGCTAGCTGGCTGAGGACAAAACACTCATTGTGAGGGTGGCAGGCACGTCATCATCATCAGAGAATATGAAATTTAGTGGAGTAGCACACGGATCTGTGCTAGGATCTCTGCTGTTCAGCATATACTTGTCTGATAACCACATCAAAAATGGGGGAGCTGTGGTTAACCAAGTTGCAGATGATTGTAAAATGGGTGTTGCTCCTAAATCCCCTTCTGATTTGCAGAAGCTGCAAAGTAACTTACACATGTTAACAGCTGGTGCTGTGAAAATGAACTACAACTGAATGCTACAAAAATCATTTTTTCATGTACTTAAACAAAATACCCCACACCACTTTTATTATTGAAAACATCCCACTACAAAAGATGTGAAATACCTTGGATCTCCTTTGATTGGTTTGTTGCAACAAATGTCAGGAAATCTTATCTCTGGCACAACTGATCACAAATGGTATTCCTTACCTCTCAGTATTCTGTAGTGATTAGGCCCATTGTTAAATACATTGCCTCCATGGTATGTTTCTTTCTAAACATTTCAAGCTGTTGGAGAGACACCAAAGGCTACTGACAAAAATAAGATCATGGGCTTAAAGGACCTAGGCTATCAAGAGGGGCTGGAGGCCTTGTCCTTTTATTTAGTGTCCTATAGACTCTTTGGGAGTGATCTGTTTCTTGCCTTCTAGGCCATTAGGGATCTAGCAGTCCAAAACTTCTTATTTCTACAAAAGGCAAGCAGTTCCAGTGAACATTAGAAACAGAGATTGGAACCTGCTTCAGTAAATAAACAAATTATGGTCAGTAAATAAACAAGGTATGGTGGAGAGAGAGAGAGAGAGAGAGAGAGAGACACTTGCTGATGTTCATCGTGTTTCACTGTTGCAGTCATGACTGTAGGGTTCTCCCCTGCCGGCAGGCAGTCCTCGGTTGGCCAGAATCCCAAAGTCTGGGTCCAGCGTCGGCTGCTCAGCCATGCTCCCTGATGTCAGAGCGCCAGGAGTACAAAGCTGACAGCCGACGCCATGTTCTCCAGTCTTTCTTGCCGTGTGGTGATAGCAGCTCGCAAGTGCCGGTGGGCTGACTCCTGACAATTTTTTATAAAACATACTTCAGTCCGAAGACTTTCTTCTCCTACTCAAAGCTAAGTACCCCGTTGGGGAAACTTTTTTCTTGCTCCAGTCCGATGTCAGAAAAAGTTAATAATTATATTTCATGTGGGAAGCAAATACCTCATAAGGATTTTCATTCTTATTGTATTCCTTGCTTAGGCCCTGACCACGACGTAGCTAGTTGTCGGTTTTGTGCTAGAGTCAATCAACGTATGATTAAACGAAGGTACGATTTTGCATTTCATTACTTTGGTAGGCATTTTAGTTACAAAATGTCGTCGGACATGGTTCCGGCTACCAGAGTTCACAAACAATGCAAGGATAAAGACAGGCCTCTGAGGTCCAAATCAGACGATGTTGTACAAGCAGAGCCAGCTTCAGGTTCGGCCGTCGTTAGTGAGGCGCTTTTGCAGCCCCTGTCGTCGACCATTTCGGAACCGATGGCCGAAACGGACTCCCACGAGGAGCCAACTAGGCCTTTGAATATTTCTGTTGCAGGACCTTTGGACAATGCTCCTTCGGATGGGTCTGGAGCCGCTGTGCAGGTACCGACTTCTGAAGGCGTTTTCAGGCCTACTCAGCTTCTAATAAAGGCAAAGCCAAAGACAAAGACAAAGGCAAAGACTCCTTCCGAATCAAAGACTGCAGCCCAGGCCTCTTCTGATCTGGCACCCAAGTCTCAGAAACAGTTACTTAAGATGGTGGAGGACTTACTCACTATGATTAGGGGTTCACATCCCCCTCCAGATAAAAGGCCAAGGCAGGAAGTGTATTATGACTCCTCTGATCAGGCTTCTGTTTCTTCAGTTTTTTCTTCTGACCAGGAATATTCTTTCCCTCCTTATGAGGATTCTGATGCTGAGGAATCCATTCCTTCAGCTTCTCCCCCTGAGGATTTCTCTTTTGGGGAAACTTTGCATGAAATGAGGGAACATTTTCACTGGGAAGGACAGGAGTACTCGGAATCTAAGAAAAGACTAAGGGATTTTCTTCTTCTTCCCCAACATAGACCCCTGGCTGTTCCTCCTATTTTGGATATTGTGGATGATGCTTTTTCGGAGGCTAACTTAACTCCTGACTCTTTTCCTCCAGCCCCTGTTAAGCCAGACAGATATTATAGGGTTCCTGATTCCCACCAGTTTTTATACAAGAACCCTACTGCTGATCCTGAAACCATTTCTCAGGGCCCTAAGGGAGTTAAGGCCGCTTCTGCTAAAAACCCCATTCCCACTGAGAAGGATTCCAGATCTTTAGAAAGATGGGGCAAAAAAGTGTACACTTCAGCTACTTTATCTATTAGGGCTTTAAACTGTCAATTTCATATGTTGAAATACCAGCAATTCCTTCTGTCTGTTTTGAAACAAAAGCTAACTTCCATTTCCGCCTGTGCAGATGATAAGGAATTACATGACTTAATGCATGCCACTGAACAAGTTGGGAAGCATGGTTTACACTGTGGATTTGATGCCTTAGAGGCTTCTTGTAGGGCTGCTGCCTCTGGTACAGTCATTAGAAGGCATGCTTGGTTAAAGGAACAAAACTTGCAAGATAAAGTAAAAGCTAAGTTATTGGATGCTCCTGTTCAGCATAATGTTTTGTTTGGATCTAAGGCTGAAGAGGTGATAAAGAAGATGGAGGACAAGGCAAAATCCATGCAAACGGTTAAGGATTTCTTACAAGTACAGCCACCCAGATTTAGTAGGAATTGGCCTACAAAAAATTGGTCCTTTCCCAATTCAGACAGGCCTCAGAGGGGTAGACACAGATGCTCCTGAGGAAGGCCTGAAACGCAAGCCTCTTATAGACCAAGACAATGGACTGCTTCCACCCCTAGGGGAGGAGAGGACAGGCCGCAAGCTCATAGAAAACAGGCTCAATGACTCCCTCTGTTGGGCTGCAGGAACTTCTTGCCTGGAAGCCCCTCTCGGAGGAAAACTTTCTCTTTTTCACCTAAATTGGACTCATATATAACCCAAGACAAGTGGGTTCTGGATGTGGTTTCCAGAGGTTACAAATTCCATTTTCATACCCTACCAAGACCAAGCGGATGGCCAGATCTACCAAAACATCAATGGTTAGAGGCCTTAAACCAGGTGGAAGCCCTCTTTTCTATGAAAGCCATAGAACTGGTTCCACTTTCAGAAATGGGACAAGGTTTTTACTCAAGGCTTTTTCTAGTCCCCAGAAATCAAAATTCATGGAGACCCATTCTGGATCTGTCAGTCTTAAACACTTTTCTGGAAATACCAAAATTCAAGATGCTTACTCTACAGCAGCTACTCCCAATGCTGACAAAAAATGCATGGATGGTAACTTTGGATTTAAAGGAGGCTTATTTACACATTCCCATCAGGCAGGAGTGCAGAAAATACCTCAGGTTCAAGGCCGGATCGAGGCATTATCAATTCTCTGCGCTGCCCTTTGGATTGTCTACTGCGCCCAGGGTCTTCACCAAGTGCCTGGCTCCAGTAGTAGCTTATTGCAGACTCAAGGGAATTCAAATTTACCCTTATCTGGACGATTGTCTTATTCAAGCAGACAGCAAGGATGTCTTACTCCAACATCTAGAATTTGTTCAGAAACTTCTCATGTTCCTGGGATTCACTGTAAACATAAAAAAGTCAAATTTGACACCCTCGCAACAGATAACTTTTCTGCGTGCTCTTCTAAACACAACAACCCAGATGGCATTTCTGACGTACGAAAAACAATTACAGCTGGCTTCAACTTACAAAACCTTGGCAACATTTACTCAGCTATCTGCAAGGAAATTCCTGCAGGCTTTGGGTTACATGGCCTCCTGCATCCTTCTCGTACCATATGCAAGACTACATATGAGGAAAATACAGTGGTACCTAAAAAGTGTATGGTCTCAGCATTGCCACAGTTTAGACATACAGATCACCGTCCTGCCTTGTCTTCAAAAGGAATTCCTTTGGTGGTCCAAGGCATGTACTCTAAACAAAGGGAAAAACCCTTCAGTCTGCCTCCAGCCAGTCAGATACTAACCATGGATGCCTCAGATTATGCATGGGGAGCCCATTTGCAGGGCAGTTGTCTGCAGGGCCTTTGGACAAAGGATCAGAAGCACCTGCATATCAATTTAAAGGAAATGCTAGCCGTTCAGAACGCTCTTTTGGCCTTCAGGAATCTTCTACAACCAGGGCAACTACTGATACGGACAGACAACACCACAGTTATGTGGTACATAATCAAGCAAGGGGGATCACATTCCTATCCCCTTTGCAGACTAGCCATGAATCTATGGAACACAGCTCTAGCTTGCAAATTGGAACTTCAAGCTGAGTTTCTACCAGGGAAGCAAAACTTCTTGGCAGACAGTCTGAGCAGAAACCTGTCGGACCCACACGAATGGATGCTGGACACCGTAATATTCAAGATGATTACAGCAGTCTGGGGATGTCCTCATATAGACCTCTTTGCATCCCACCTCAATCATCAACTACAGATTTTTTGCACCAGGACATTCCACGAACTAGCTTGGAAAGTGGATGCACTATCATTCAGTTGGAGAAACGTCTCGGGGTATGCCTTCCCGCCTCTACCTCTTCTTCCACGGGTGTTATTAAAGATCAAACAGGACAAGCCCAAGATGATAATTTTGCTGGCCCCAAATTGGCCTCGACAGTTTTGGTACCCAACACTGAAAAACCTTTCTCTGGAGCCCCTTTGGGTTTTACCACAGACTCCGAACCTTCTGTCCCAACATCAGGGTCAGGTTCTGCACTCCCATGTCAAAACTCTCAACCTGGCGGCCTGGTTAATCCAGGGTCTATGATTCATTCTCTCCTACCCAAGCAGGTTATGGATGTCATTTTAGAAGCCAGACGGCCTAGCACTAGAAAATCTTATGCAGGAAAATGGAAAAGATTTTGCACCTGGATGCAGGCTCAGGATTCGGACCCTCTTATTCCTGACATTCCTCTGATTTTACTTTACCTGACAGACCTCTTACATAAGGGTCTCTCTTTTTCTTCCATAAAGATACATGCCTCTGCTATTTCTGCTCATTATAATACAGACCCTCCAATCTTTTCCCACCAGCTCATGAGACAGTTTCTCAGAGGAGCTAAGAACTTAAGGCCCCCTAGATCTCCACCCATTCCTGCCTGGGATCTCAACTATGTTCTGGAAAAACTCACCTTACCTCCTTTTGAGCCTGCTGCCACATCTGACATCAAGTTTTTATCTTGGAAGACAGCCATCCTGTTAGCTCTGACCTCTGCCAGGAGAGTTTTGGAGTTGCAAGCTCTCATGGCTGTGGAACCTTATATTATTTTTCATCAAGATAGGGTGTCTTTAAGGACTAATCCTACTTTCATGCCTAAGGTGGTTTCCAAAGTGGCTTTAAATCAAACTATTCACTTGCCAACTTTTTTCCCCAGTCCTCAAAATAAGGGGGAAAGGATCTTGCATTCCTTGGATGTACAAAGACAACTATGTTTTTACCTGGACAAAACCAAGGACATCAGGAAATCAGAACAATTGTTTGTTTCTTATGCTTCAAATTCCCAAGGTAAAGCCATTTCAAAACAGACAATTTCAAAATGGATTGCTCATGGAATCAGATTTTGTTATTCACACCATGGAAAGCAAATCCCAGGGAGTATAAGGACTCACTGTATCAGAGCTGCTTCCACTTCAGCTGCCTTCCTCAGGAGAGTTCCTACCAAAGACATTTTGAAAGCTGCAACTTGGAGTTCAGTGCATACTTTTTCTAAGCACTACAATCTACCTCTCTACTCTAAGTCTAGGGCAGGCTTTGCTTCTGCAGTCTTGCAGGGCCTTTTAGCCGCCCCCTCTACTTTATGACCACCTCCCTTTTATTCTGCTTTGAGATTCAACCCTACAGTCATGACTGCAACAGTGAAACACGATGAACATAGTACAGTTATGTACACTTACCATAAATGTAAATGTTCGAGTGTCTTCACTGTTGCAGTCTGGGTTACCCTCCCTCCTGTCCCCTCTTATTTTTTCTTTTGTGTGGTTCCCTTCTTCAACCTTCTTCTGAGGTGTATTTGCAAAGGGTATGGGATCTTACTCATTTTGGAACACCTGACATCTGGGGCAAGAAAAACTGGAGAACATGGCGTCGGCTGTCAGCTTTGTACTCCTGGCGCTCTGACGTCAGGGAGCATGGCTGAGCAGCCGATGCCGGACCCAGACTTTGGGATTCTGGCCGACCGAGGACTGCCTGCCGGCAGGGGAGAACCCTACTTTCATGACTGCAACAGTGAAGACACTCGAACATCTACATTTATGGTAAGTGTACACAACTGTACTTTGCACAACTATCCCTTTTCTGGAATGGACTTTCTCTCCATATCAAGCAGCATGACTTACTGTCTTCCTTTAAGTGGGAATTAGGCATCTGGATAAGAATTTATAAATTCACTAGCAGTATGATTGGCCTACTGCTCCTTGGAAAAGGAAGAAATGTCTATGGGTGAGTAATGGCAAGGTGTTAAATCTCTACATGGCCCTTTTGCCTTGTACATTCTATGACTCTCTGGTACTGTGGCACCCGTGCGCACTGGTCTAGCAATCAAGGAGCCCCAATCCTCACCACTAACACCAGTGAGGGGCATCCATATAGGGAAAGGATAACAAATACACACACAGTAAAGTACAATTTCCCTTAAGAGCACACAGAGATCACAGTCAGTCTGGGGATGGTTTCTCCCTTTCTCTTCAGATCCTCAGTAAGACTCCCCACTGGCACAGCTATGGGGTCCAGATCTCAGCCTAGTGGGCAAGCTAAAACCTCCAGCACCCTCTCTGTCCAACCGGTGCTTCTTGTCCCTGCCCAAGTAGCTCACACACACACACACACACACACACACACACACACACACACACACACACACACACACACACTTTGAGATACGAGTTATATACAACCACACAGACACTCCTGGGGAAGGCTGGCACAGATTCTGCAGCTGTGCCACCTTTCTCCCCAGTCTAAAAGGTAGTACCAGCTGCCACCACCCACTAATATGTATCGGCTACTAAAAAGGCCTTTCTGAAAGGGTGTCCAATTATTACTGTGCAATATTATTATCCAAATGATAAGCGTAATTGAACAGTCAAGGCTTATTTGGAGTGACTTGGACAGTATCACTGTATACATGCAATGCACTCTAGAGCTTGAATTATCTCTACACAAAACAGACTCATTTGAAAGGTTTAAAAATGTTTAATAATAAATAATAAAAACACAAGACAATACTTTTTACTACACAGTCACGAGTTCAGAAATCACAGAGAAATACTTAAAATAATACAGTAGAAAAGTTCTGACATCAATACAGAAAAAAAGACTAATCTAATCTTCCTATTTCCTAGCTATATCTAGGAGGAAAAAACAGTTCTAAAATAAACTTACATATGGAACACAGGCAGAGTGCTGGTGAGTTGGATGTTCTCAAGAGAAATGCTCCATGCCCTCATTTCTCCTGTCCTTAACTTGATAAGACTGTACCAATGATTCATTTTGGATTACATCATTTCTTTCTGGTTCCCAGGCTAACAGAAACTCAGAGGTTAATAGCCCTTTTGATCTTGCAGCTGATCAGGAAGCCAGAGCAATAAAATAAATTATACATGTAAATTCTAGCCATTAACTCTGGCCTCAAAACAATAGGCAGAATGCCTCCCTCTAGACATCTCACCTCCAAGTTTTAGATCAAAGAATTTCACAATGCTTGACTTATCAGCTTTCTTACAGCAGAGTGCACTGTTGTTACATTTTTTTCAGTTCAACATCCAGTACAGTATTTTTACATTTAAGTGAACAAGCCTGTGGCTTGCGTTAATATTTACAAACGACAGAATTTTCTGCAAAATTCAATCTAGCTTGGCTGGCAGCCTTCACCTATCTTCACAGGTACTGTGATATAAATATAGTAAAAATGTGTACACATCTTGTGTATTAGCTGTTGGGGCATTTAATTATCTCCCCCTGATTTTATAGAAGGTTGAGGGAAATTTGCAGTGCTTTCCTAGCAATAATGTTATATGTTCAAAGCTTCATAGGTATATACTAGACTCATGATGACCAGGTCCTTTATAAGGCTAGTCTTGCAGTCCAACCCAATTGTGTTCCTATGTATCATGAGCATTTATTAGCAAGGGGGCATGTTAGTTAGGAAGTTTCTACAGCTTGTATATCTGTGTGTGTGTGTGTGTGGGGGGGGGGGGGTTATGTTAGTTTGAGCATTATTGTCTGCCTCTGGCTATCAGCGACATGGGGACCTGTCCCAGAGTAAATTTCCGATTTCTCATCCATTGGTCAAGGTTATGTTTAAATAGGGTTAGGGATGGATTTTGCTTCACTTGGATGGGGAGCTTGTTCCAGAGCAGGGGGATCCTCTGAGGCACACATCTGCCTTGCCAAACATGTCTCGTTTACGTCACAAGCAAAATTTAAATCATTGGATCTAGTGGTTCTGATGCTGTTTGTTTTACAAATGTGCAAAGGTTCCATCAGAGCTGGATCCAGGGGAGCCTTGCATGCCAGGCATAGATCATCTCTCAGTAACCTGTAGGAGTCAGAGTATAGAGAGAGGGTTTTAAGGTGATCTGTATAGGACAGTGTGTTTATACCCTGGATTCTCCTGGTAAGGAATCTTGGCGGACATTCCATATGTTGCATATGTCTGGTCAGGTACATGCAGAAGGCAGCATTATATTCTATGTGTCTGATAAGGGCAACATAAAGTGGCACTGTGACTTCCTTGGACGTGGATGTCATGCCCTTACTTTTAAGTTGGGTTAATAAGAATGATTTTCTTACTACCTTGGCATCATGTTTGGTCAAATGCTAGATTTATGTCTACATATGTTCCCAGCTTCCTGACAAATGGGTCAACTGTTAGGGGTGTCTTATTGATGAATAATTAGCCTGGGTGGCAGTTTTCGCAAAAGGCACTACAATGCATTTCTTGGCATTGAGTTGTAGTCCATGACTTTGGCACCAGTCATTTGTCTGTCTTAGAACCTCTTGTAAGATTTTTGTGTCGTGGGGGAATCCATAATACCTCTCTATTTGCAGTCATCTGCGAACTTGGTCAGCAAAAAGCCCTTGACATTAGCCTTTACATCCAGGAAGTAGATGCCAAATAGGAGCAGTCCCAGCACAGAGCTCTGTGGTACTCCACTAGTGACCGGTCTCTTAATGGAGGTGGTCTCACCAATCCTGACTTCCTGGGTCCTGTCTGCGAGTTATGTAGGGGTTTATGTCCAGTTCAATGAGTTTGTCAACAATACCAAAGTATGGTATCATAAAGAATGCTTTAGCCAGCTTCAGATAGGTGGTATGCACTGTTTTCACCTCATCCATTGGTTTGGAGACCTTCTCAAAGAAGACTACTAGGTTTAGTAGCCATGACCTTTCGTTGGTAAAGCCAAATTGGGTTGGGTCCAGTGTCTGAAGGTTGCATATGTCTTTATTCTTTTTTTTTTTTTTGTAAACAAGAAACATCTTTATTAAATTATCATGTACGACATAGGCAATCATGCATTTATATAAATGAAAACAACCCATAGTGACATAATTTTAGTAAAAACATTATTTACCACAAACCATATTGACATAATTTTAGTTGCAAACATAATGCATCACTTTTAATCTGTCCAGTCATTGTCAGTCAGACATTACATAGCTCATTCAAATCCTGCCTTCTTTTAAGCCTCATTCTTCCTCTGCATGTATTGTTCCCACAATTTCCATTGTTTAAGTAATTTGCCCCCACCCTTTTCTAAGGATCCCAATTACAGTTATTTTCTCTCTCTTACTATGTTCACTACTTCTCGTACAGTTGGCTTATCTCATCTCCTCCTGTCCTAATGGTTAGTAATTGAGCCTCATCTACCTCTAACCTTGGCATATTTAAACATTTCCTTTTGTACCTTTTCTTGATTTCCATAGTTCTCTTCTTTGTACAGGCTTTCATAACATTTCTGAAATATTTCAAGTATCTCTGCAGGATCTCTTGTTATCTTCCCTGTTATAGGCTACCTAAGCTTGGTGACAACCCTTTCTACTGTTGCATATGTCTTTGTTGATCATTTCCATGATAATTTATTCAATAGCTTTGCATATTAGACTAGTCAGGCTAATAGGCCTGTAGTTTCCCCAGGGGTCAGTTGATGGTCCACTCTTGTGAAGTGGAATAACCGTTGCAGTCTTCCATTCCCATGGTACAAAGGCTGTTTTGAGGCTATAGTTGAAAAGTGACTCAAGTGGTCCTGATAAGTCATATTTCAAGCTGTTTAGCAGGCATCCATTCTGTAGTGGACAGAAAGAGTGTTCTCTCATAGAAATGTGTATTAATATTGTAGATGTTTCATCAAGGGCTGCCATGTCAGGGCTAGTGTTGAAAAGGCTAACAGAAAAGAGTGAATTTCAAAGCGGGAATACATAATGCTCAAATGCCACAAGATTTCTTATGTAGTGCTTACTACTTGGTATCATTGTAGCTACCGTTCAGCTAAGAGGCCATTTTATAGAAAAAAAAGTCATTCGCAACAGTTTTGTTAACAAAAGCAAAATAAAAGAACACAACTTAAGAACAGTTCAAATTTGCATTTAGGGTAACTGTCTCATAAAGTGTTGGTGTTTTGGAGACAAGACAGCAGACAACAGAAAATTGGCCCATATTTATGGAACACCGATGTTGTGAATGGAGAATGCCTTCAAAAAACATGAATGCTGTTACAGGATAATTCTTGTTGGTTATAGGGTATCATTTCTTCAGTGTAAATTAATTTTGTGTGTGTTGTTAATCTGCTGGCATAAAGCATCAGTGACAAGTTTGGATAACTACTGAGGGTATGTGATGGATTTTTGAAAAGAAGACTCTGTCATTTAGCACTATCGTTACCAGTTTGTGATATTGCTTTACAGCTGGTGCTAATAAGTACCAAAGATGGGGTTACAATAGCATGATATGTATCTTAGGTAGTGTATTGGAAGGTCATGGTGTTGAAGGGCTGTCCATACCTCTCAGCTGTACAGATTTCCATAGAATGTCCAGATTTTTGTCTCATATTTTTGGTCCATTTTTCAAAAAATTGTGTTTTTCTGGCAAATTAGTGGCCAATCATGAAAGAGTCAAGTTAAAAAATAATGACAGACATTTGAGTTTCAGACTTAATAACATTCAGAAAATTCATGCTAATGTAAATCCTCTTATTCTATTAACGTTCTAAGTTTGTAAGAGCAATATTTAAAAATTGTCCCTATTTTTGGGCCTTTGACCCACTTTTATTTATGGCTTTGTCCAGACTTCTTGCTCTAGGAGGTTGAATGGTATGAAGGGTACCCTGGGAATTCTGCTTTTGCCCTCATGTGCTTTGATACAGTTGTGCCCTAAAGGCTGGCTCCTAACCTGGCCAAATGTTGGACATTGTAGTTTTATAATAGCTCTTTACTGTCACAGGTTATTACTTAACATGCCCCTAAAGGAGGTGTTACCCCTGCTTTATGCGTAAGTGTCCTGAGACAGATTATGAGAAAGCTGCTGGTTGCATTATTTTGTTGTTACTTATTCTGCAGAATCTTTAATAGCTGCAGAGTATCACACTGCACTCATCCAAAGTGCCCCTTTTTAACATGATTAAACCCAGGTATTTTTGTTGGGGGGGGCTGATCCCCCATGCACCCTTACATCTTAACTTGATATAGCAACACCAGGATCACACTCCGTTGTGGCAAGGACCTTTTTTCAATAAGCTGTCTCTTTCAGTGAGTGCAGACACAACATGATGTTCTGTTCCTGCTGCAGAATGTTGCTTCAAATGAAAAGACTGTCCAATTTGTAGCACATGTAATAGTAATGTTTGTTTTAAGAAGTGTTTTACAGCCTGCAGTGTACTGAGACTGAGACGTGCAAGATGGTCTACATGTTTTCAAAGAGCATGAAATATGTATTAATGTTTTCTCTTTTTGTAAGAAAATGCATTTTCTTTTATAGTTTAGTTGCTAGCTAGTGAGGTTAATGCAGTGTCCTTAGAAATGTATACTTTTGCACTGTAAGAGAGTCAGGGGGCTTGGCTTCACCTGCAGATTTATTTGAAACACTCCTTTGAGAAAATGATGTGTGGCTACTTTTGACAAGATCTAGGCTTTCAGTCTGGTCACATGGCAGTAATAACTTTTTATTATATGTTTCATTTTACTGCCAGGTATTTGAGCTCTCTCTTTGCTTGCGTATAAAATTGGGGTTAGTGATTCTTCTGTTTGTTTCCAACCTCATCTCTGTGTTCACTCCTATACTAGACAGAGAAGAGAGGGAGAGAGAGTGACATAGATGCCTAGACCTCACTGTGCAGTGACTCATAGCACCTTTCTTCTAGCTTGTCATCCTTTAAGTGTTTATTTGCTCATTGTTTCAAGTGATTGCATTGTTCTGTGCTCCTGCTTGCATAGTTTAAGCACATTTATTTCAGTAAATCTGGAATGCTGCAAAGTTCATAATGCCAGTTCACTACCTTGATGGGCTGGTGTTTTTACACAGTACATAGTTTGTTTACAGACCTAACCTCTGTTGATGACCATCCAAAAATGACACTTTTAAATGTATGTGTTCGACTGACAGCAATCCAAGCATTTTACAGTTTTGTGCATAGCTTTGATATGAAAGCATCATTTCTGTTAGAAAAAAAACAGTAGATGTTGGATAGATTTGTTGTATTTACAAGAATTATTCAGTTGAGCAGCCTTGCTGTCTGTGAGCCAGTTGGCAACCCATCTTGTGACGTAGAGGTTTATGTTCAGGCTGGTGAGCTTGTCTATAATACCAGATTGGGGAATGGTGTTGAAGGCCTTAGCGAGGGCTAGGTAGGCTGTGTGTACCACCTTTCCCTCGTCTATAGCCTTGGTAACTGTCTCAAAGAAGTCCACTAGGTTTAGAAGGCTAGATCTGCCCTTAACAAAGCCGAACTGGGTAGGGTCCAGTGTTTGGAGGTTCCCAATGTCTCTGTTAATAAGTTCCATGATGATGTGCTCCATAGCCTTGCAGACCAAGTTAGTCAGGCTTATAGGGCGATAGTTCCCGGGGTCTGTTGTGGCTCCACCTTTGTGGAGCAGAATAACCATTGCTGTGCGCCACTCTATGGGTACGTAGCCTGTGGAGAGGCTGAGTTTGAACAGTGCGTTTAGGTGAGGGCTTAGTTCGTCTTAGAGCATGTGTACGACGCAGCCTGAGACACCGCCCGGTCCCATTGATGCTGTGTTTTTGGCTTTGGAGAGGGTTGTTCTAACCTGAGTGTCTGTGATTTCAAGGACTCTACATTCTTCTGTTATGGTATAGCTATTATACCTTTACACGCTACTGTGTTTTGTATCCTTTGATGTGTATTTCATGTTTGTGTATGCCATATCTGGCCCAGGTTGTGCCTGAAGATGGTGCTTGGGCCAATTCACTTTCCTGGTTAAAAATGCAAACTAAATTAAATAAATAACTAAAGTGACAGATTTTATGCCAGTGTGAAACGAGTCATGCAGTTTGATGCTTGCATGTGCTGGCACCAAAGCATGCTACTCTCTTGTCAGTGTATATTATCCTATACTCGTGTACTGCCATCCAAAACCCTGCCTGTGATATGAAAGACTTATCTACATAGTGACTGTGCATTTGTCTGTTGGCCATCCCATAACGTTGTGGCCTGAGCCAATTTCCTGACTCTGGTCATTTTATTTTTTTATTTTATAATTTGATAACTAGAAAGGTGAACTGGTCAGTCACCCAGAACAAGAGTACAATAAGTTTATTCAGTGTTAATATGAAAACGAAACACTGTGCAAGTTACATCAAGTTGTAGATTAAAACAAATTCAAAACAGAGTATTATAATGTTTGCAAAGTATCCAGTGAACATTGTAACAACAGTGAGTACTCAAAGTCAATGTCAAGACAATGTGGACAAAATATTCAGCTGAATCATTTATCTGAGCTAGTATATAGAATGCTTTTAACTACTCTACATTCATAATCAAACATTTATCAGTACAATGCCCACGTAAAACAACCGCTCTCCCTGCATAAGGAAGCATTTATCAGCACTCTGCCCGGGTGAATCAACCTCACTAGCTATATCATCAGGCATTAATCAGCACTCTGCCCATGTGAAACAACCATTCTACCTGTATCATCAAGCTTGTATCAGTACTTTGCAAATGTAAAACAACTGGTCAGCACTCTGCCAATACAACCTCTCTACCTATATCATCTAGCATTTATCAGCACTCCACAAATGTAAAATAACCGGTCAGCACTCTGCCAATACAACCTCTCTACCTATATCATCAGGCATTAATCAGCACTCTGCCCATGTGAAACAACCATTCTACCTGTATCATCAAGCTTGTATCAGTACTTCGCAAATGTAAAACAACTGGTCAGCATTCTGCCAATACAACCTCTCTACCTATATCATCAAGCATTTATCAGCACTCTGCAAATGTAAAATAACCAGTCAGCACCCTGTCAATACAAGCTCTCTATCTATATCATCAAGCATTTATCAGCACTCTGCTCACATTGTCAGTCACTGTAATTCAACCCCCTTTCATACTACCAAAGAAGAAAAAGAAGCTTCACATGCTGTGTAAATAAAGTACAGCTTTCACAAAACACACAGAAATACATGCAGTAGCATATTTAACAATCATCATGAAATCATCCGTAATTAACCAGTCAGAAATTACCATTATCAGAACAAACCTGAAGTAAAAAAATCAACTCTAAATAGCGTAAAAGTAATTAAAATGTAAGTAAGCTATAAGTACAGTACTAAAACAATACCACAGAAAAATCAACATTAAAAAACTACTGAAAAATGTACTATAGAAAGCCAACTCAAGGCAACCCGTTCAGCCAAACCTTCATAATCTGTATAAAGCCGTATTCATTGATTATGCAGTTACCTCATCTCATTGAAATACATAAGAAACAATGATCAAAAGCCACAGTGGAGGTAAGGGACATCTGATCTTCATTCTCATTGTCTTTGTCACATCTCAACTAATGTAGAGCAACCCAGCTGAGCATTATATCTAACTAACTAAATAAAGTACAAGTGTACACACACACACACACACACACACACACACACACACACACACACACACCCCTTGTATACATGCACCCAAGTGTGTGTGTCTGTGTGTGAATTGGTATTTTGAGTAATTTGGGCTCCCAGAAACTCACAATGTTTAAAGTAATGGCATTGTCTCTAACAGCAGCCACTTTTATGTGGACTGCACCCCAGCTCCGGTAGGTACAGGTGGATAGACTGCCTGCCAGCACTACCCCACTGGCAAAGCAGTAAACAAGCAAACACAAAGCATTTTTTATTTGCCTTTCCCTTCATACACAACATTTTGCAACATCTTGGGCAAGTCATACACCAGTCACAGAGCATTTGAGTAGTGCTTGCATAACTGTTAATCTAAGCTACCTTTTCCTGCATTTTTACCCAACTCCAGAATGAGCTGGCTTCCTCCATAAACGCTGTGTTTTCATGAAACTCATTTAATATTCCTCTGTGCCTACAGATATACCCATGTGGTTGCTGGGGGGCCTACCTTACGCGCTCAAAACACGAAAAAAGCACGACACATAAGGAGCAAACCACGAATACGTCGAACGAACAAAACCGCAAAAGTGGAAATATCGAATTCGCATAGTTGGCCTGTCTGCAGTATAGCTCCGTAAGGTAAGTGTGCAATAGTTACGGACCTTAGGGTTAGGGAGGGGTTAAGGTAAGTGCATAGGTAGGTAGTGTATGTAAGGTTTTGTGTAGGTAATGTATGTAAGGTTTAGCGTAGGGTTTTGTTAATTGTATGTGTGTGGAATATTTAGTTTGTTTGGGTATAGCTCCATAGGGGAAGTGTGCGCTAGTTACGGACCTTAGGGTTAGAGAGGGGTTAAGGATAGCACATAGATAGTTGTGCATGTGGGGTTAGCGTAGGGTTAGCAGTAGGGTTTTGGTGCTTTAATTTAGGGTTAGAAGTAGGGTTTTGGTTAGTGTATGTATGTGTTTTTATATTGTGTTTGAGTAGGTAGTGTGTTGCGGGTGGTGGGTTGGCAGGCTATGATGGTTCATGGTTTTAAATTTTGCACTTTAGTACGTTTGACGTATTCGCGGTTCGTTCTTTACGTGTCTTGCTATTCGGATTTGGGTTTGACGTGTTTCGAGCGAATAAAGTAGACCTGTTGCTGGGTATGTGTTTTTAAGTGGTTTGCTAACTATACAACTGTCAATTGATTCTTTGACACAAAAGTCAGGGATGAGAAGATAATAAAATGTAAACTATAAACAAAATATGCATACATTTGTTTTGAGCTGTATGATATCTGTTTTTCAATTTATTTGTAGGGCCTAGTATCCTTCTTCAGGTCTGCAGTTATGTATCTTCCTAACGTACACATTGAACATTGTTGTTATTTTGTGTTGGTTTGATTGTTGTATTTTCCTACTTAATTTTGTGTTGAGGTACACTGTATTGAAGTTTTCCTAGCTATTTGCTCATACATTTTCATACTTCATAAACAGTTTTCTAAATAGGCATTACCTGAATGGTTTCACTTTGAACAAGTAAGTGAATGAATAAATGTGTTGATGTGTGTTGTACTTCGAAGACAGTTATGAACAACAGTGAAGGGAAAAAGCCATAACTGCATGTAAGAGTGTTGCTTGTGTCATATTCCCGTATTCCTCTAGTGCTGTATTTCTACAGAATGTTGTCATCTTTAACTGTTACATAGTTAATCACTAAGGAATTCTAAATACAATTCTTTCATTATGTTGACATACAGCTGCAGTATTCTGCCCTGCTCCCCATCCCTTAACGTATGCTTTCACTGCTGCAGTCGTATCTTTTTTTCTTTTTCTTCAGCACAATGTAATTTCAATAGAAAATAAGCAGGATTTATAGCAGCTTTGTGGCTTTTCAGTTCTGACTTCATGCTGTCTGTGGGATCAGCTTATTGTTTGTCAGGCATTGAATTTATGTTGTGTTACATTTTAATACTTAAAAATCAGATATTTAATGTGCTTGGAGAAAAAATATCTGATGCCTGCTCTGACATATTCCTTTTGCTTTCCAGGAAGGGTTTATGTCCTTTTTCTAGTTGTCCTTTTTTTTCTCAGAGCTGCCTTTTGACTGAACCTAGACCCCATGCACCACTTTTTTTTTTAACTTGCTGATGGTAATCTGCCTGTGACCGATCATATTAATGTCATGGTTGTTCCTTACTTTTAATGGTTCCTTTACACCCTGAAGATCTTACAAGATGGCATGGAGTGCTGTTGTTACAGAAAGAAATCCTCTCGGAGGAAAGACTTTGGCAACATTGCTGACAGATGGATGCAGGAATGATGCCATTCTGCTAGGCAGATGGAATCATTTTGCATGAAAGGACCCCCTTCCCCATCCTGAAAAGATATATAGGTAGGAAAATAATTAAAACTGACAACATGGCACTTCTAATTAAATTGTGTCCAGTATATTTGCCAGCCAGCATGCTAAATTGCCCCAGTCGATCACCCTGTGTGTGGTAGCATATGTGCATTGAACCTGATAACCCAAGAATTATTCTGGCAGTAACTATATTTTTAAATGTATTTTTGTAAGTTCAGAGTATTTAGTAAAATGTTATACTTCCATCTGTACTTGGAAAAATGCCAGTCAGTCTTCTAACTGCATGGAAGCTATGTTGGCTCATCCTTATTATGTTAGTGGTTTCATTACATCCAGCAACACAAGTGCTTATGCAGTGATCTCCAGGGCACAAGTTACACTATATGTGGAAAGTGAGCAAGTAGTGCTTAAGGCTTGTGAATTATCATTGCAAGTAATAATCTAAACCATTGCACAGCTGTCCAAAGTTCCCTGTCTCCACAATTTGAATCTGTTTTGGTTACTGATGTCTCTGCCTGATTGCAGGAAGAGCAGCTGCTAAACCAGTGTAATAAAAAATTAGCATGCCATTTCAGTAGTGGGGCTGTGGTGACATCAGGAATGTGGTGGTACTTTCTCTGACTTCATATGGCTGCTAAGTTAGTGTAGTAAATTGACATTTACATCACTCAGTTGGCTGTCCAGTTCAGTTTCTAGTTGGGGTGTCTTCTTTGTGGAATGTGCATGTCTTCACTGTGCCCATGTGGATATTCACAGAGGGATTCAGGTTCCTACTACCATCCAAAGAAGTGCTCATAAATGAATTGGTGAGCTTCCGAATGGCCATTGTTTAGGTGGGTGGATGTGCGTGTGTGTGTGTCCTGTGGTGGTCTGGCATCTCTATCCAGGATTGCTTGCAAAGCTACCCACTAGCTCCCATGCAGCTCTGAATGGGATAAAATCAGTTATCGTGGAAAGAATGAATGAAGAAATTAAAATGTTCAGATCATGTTACAGTATTGAGTGAAAATAATTAAATGGAAAAGCCTAGCAGAAATATGTCCTTGTGAGTTGTGACCAGGTATAGACCAGCTTTGCTTCATTTTAGCTAACTAGAGCACATCAGTAACTCTGGTAATGTGTTGTGTATTTAATGTTGCTGCTTTTGTGAAACAATGTATATTCTTCTTCTGTCATGTTAGCTATACCAATAATAACTGTTGTATACTGTTGGTAATAGTATACATGGCTGGTTTGTAATCTCTCACCACTGCCATCCTCAGATCAATATGCTATGGTTTTGATTAATAATGTCTTTGCATGTTGCTTCCTATGAGAGTGAAAGTGCAGCTTTTCCAGTAAAGAGAATTGAGAAGCAGAACAAATGAGTCTTGCATGTTTCCTTGCTCATTAGTGTTTTCAGACCAATAAAGACACTTCAGTAGGCTTTTTATGAATCATACTGTTTGTGTGGCTGGGTTATCAAGTAATATGTAACACACATTCTAGTACCACTCAAGTGTACCTTATTTCGAGGAATGTTCTTCATTTGGGGTCTGAAAAGGTTCATGTTCATGCAAGTTCCACATTAACTGGGTCTGTCGCACATTTAGTGTTAGCAGTATTTTAACTGATATCAATGGTAAATAGAACTGAATCATATTATTTCATTAAAAATCTATTCTGTAAGTAAAACTATTGAATTTTAGCCATCCTATGAACTTTCTAAATAACGTTGTTAGTAACTCATTAGAAAGTGTTCCACATTTTGCTCATTTGTTCCACATTTTGCTCATTTGTTCCACATTTTGCTCATTTGTTCCACATTTCGCTCATTTGTTCCACATTATGAGAGGCAGTGTTCCTCATTTTGGAGATGGAAGGTTGAGAGAGCTATGTCTGACATGCAAGTCCCCCATTGTTGATCTCACTTTGCTATTATAGTAAGGTGACAAAGCAACACTGCTGTATTTGCCCAGCACAGCATGAGATCTCTTCACACCACATTCCCAAACTTCTGCTCCTGGGGCTGATGCATTTGCTAACTCCTGTTAAGTCTTGTGCAGTATGTGCACCATGAACTCAGGACAGAGCTGTGGTCTGCATCTTCCAGCATAGTTCAGTGCTTCTGCCATGGAGATTAAAAATACATTGTTACTGTAGTTTGTCTAAAAGATAGGCCCTGTGAGGCTTTTAGCTGGTGAGTCAGGTTAACATTTTTTCTTAGAAATTAACTGACAAGTGAGTAATGAGCCTGTGTTATTTCAGCCTGCCTGGAACCCTGCTGAAATATCAAACTGTTAGGGCAATGGATATTATGTAACAGCACTGTTATGTACTGTTATCTGCTAATGGTGCTGCTTTGTTTAGTTTCAGTCTTTGAACCGCTAAATGTTTAAATAGCTTCCATTAACACCATATTTTATTTTTTAAACTAAAATAGGCCTTCACAGTATAAATGTGCCTTGCATTGTGAACAGACATGGGGAGTTAGAGAAATTAAAGAGTCAGTAGTCATTTTAAAAGCGTCTATATCACGTTATTGAAATTTTACTACATTGAATCAATAAAGGTCGAACTTTATTGATCGAAGTAATAAAATATCGAATAACTTAAAAAAAAAATCAATAAAAAAACTAACTAGCGTAGGCGGGGGGCAAGCTCCCCTGCACCCCCTACTTAAATATACCAACTCCGAGACAGCACTACATTGAGGTAAACTGAAATCTCACCCTTACGGAGATTTGCGTCTATCTGCGAGATGTTCTGAACTTACAACATTGTCGTGCCTACGATATCGTATTCGATATTGTCGGCTTACGACAACGTGAACTAGACCCTTTTAAAATACTATTCTGAAGTGCTTAGTTTTAAATATGAATTGATGTTTTATTCTGGAGGCAGGGACTCTGGGAAATTATGCAGGAAATTCTATTAATGTCTGTCTTTTAGAAAACATGTTTTACAGAAGTTTGTAATGAATCTTGCTACATATGCCGTGGCATTAATCTTCTATGAGTGAGCAACTGCTTGGACCGGGTCTATATTAGAACAGCGAACATTTAAAATGTCGAGTGTTCTAATATCGAACCCTAGCAATCGAAAAAAAAACATGGAACATTCGGAACAGCAAATTTTTTCTTGGGGAAAAAATTTGCTGTTCCAGAACACATACACACAACACAAGCACACCAAACAAACAGCAATCCACACACATACACCTAAACTCTAACACCTAACCCTACACTAAACTATACAAACACCACTAACTATCCACTTACCTTAACCCAAACCCTAACGTCCATCACTATCACACAGTCACCACACCCACGCCCTAACCTGCCCTAACCCACACGTCCACACAACCGCACACTTACCTGACCCGCACCCTAACCCTAACTCACCTAACCCACATGACCACACAATCTCACACACTTACCTGAACCTGACCCGTAACTTTCCACCAGAGCATTGAAAATACCGATGCAACAGAAACGGACAACCAAATTCTTTCCCTGGGAAAGAATTCGGTTTCCTGTTATGTTGATATTTTCAGCGTTTGCTTAAAACGGGTCGATATTAGAACACCCAACATTTCAAATGTTTGGTGTTCTAATATAGACCCGTTTGGACCAGCCTGGGTTGGTCATCCTTTTCTGTTTTATAAGATTGCTTCTTTATGTAAAGTACATTTAGTTCTGCATGTTGGTTTATCTTGGGCTACAAAAGGCATACATATCTCTCAACTGCCCAGGTTTTTGCCTCATAAATTTTAGTCTGTCTATCGTAAAATTTGTGATTTTCTGTCAAATCATTAAGGATTAAAGTTATTGAATAATGACTAACGTTTGAATTTCAGACTTCAAAGTCTTCAGAAAAATGCATCAGCAAAACCTGTTATTCTAGCAACTTTCTAAGTGTATAAGAGCAAGTTTTAAAATCTGTTTTGGAGCCACTGCCCCCCATTCTTTTTTGCTTTGTACAGATTTTTTTGTTTTAAGAGGTTGAAAGGTATGACAAAAGGTGAAAGCATTTACAAATTATATCTTTGTTTCTTTTTGCTGCTTAAATAGTGTTTATTCTTTGGGGGAATACATAATTGTTTATTCTTTAGGATTCGGTTATCAGTTACATGGTTTTTACATTGGTGTTTCTCCATTTGGTCTTCACAGTGCTTAGCTCAAGCTGAACATTAAAATGATGATTTTAAGTAATTTGGCAGTGATGTAGGTGTGCATTTGTAAATATTTATTCATATTCAATAAAAATAGCAAATTGTGGTTTCATGCTCAGTAAATATGGTGAGTGGTGCCAGACAGCTGGCATCACTTCACATTTTCACCATTGTTTATATAATTTCTTCTGGCTAGGGTACTTGCAAGGGTGTAGTGGTGTATGCTTTGAGTAAATTACTTATTTTGTGAAGTAAAATGTGTAGAGTTTATTTTTTAAAGTCCTGGTGTATTTACCATATTTTAATATTAAGTTACATATATTTTATATGCTTTTTGTCCCTATGCCTGCCAACCATCAAATCTTTTTCATCTCTGGAGGAACTACCATATCGGTTACTTGTGCCCTCACTGGTGACCCTGCAGTGAAGGTGTTTTTTTAAGTCCTAACCATTTTCACTGGGAAGGGGGCGGGGCATACAACGTACATCACTATGGGGGTCATTATGCCTCTTCATGCACAGACATGCTTTCATGCACATGCTGTGGTAGGCACACAAAGCAAGACTATCTCAATAAAGGTGCCAACATCCTCTGAGGGATGGTGTCATCCTATGCCTCACTTCTGCCCCCCCCCCCAAAGATGGGTATGCCCATCCAACCCCCTACTCACACGCACACTAGCACCAGCAGATGCATGTGCTGCTAATTAACATAGGGCATCTGGTTTGTAATCATCTTCTGCCCCAGCAGAGCTGACTCTTAAGCTACAGGTTTTGTTACTTGTTTTTTTCTGAATTCCATTTTTTTCTTAAATTTGTCATTTTCGAAGAACTTATTTCAGCACAGAAGTGAACAAGGAATGCCAGATATTTACACTGTATTCAGTGGAGACCAACTGTAGCCACTACCACTGGTGTGTATTGTGTTACTGAGCCATGCTGTGCCATTCAGATAACAAAAAACAGCCTTCTCTGCCGCAGTGTATCAACTCCTGACATAACATCACAATGACTGTTTTTTAATTTCAGTGGTACTGTGCAACAAACAAGCCTTTGTGAAACAAAAACAACCAGTCCCACAACCGCTCAGTTTGGGCATGTAACAACATCCATTCTTTTCAGTCTTGCAAAACAAAGTACTGTATCATGTTTACATCATTAGGGCGTCCGTAGCATTGTTATTAAAACTGTAACCAGATTCATGTTACATAAGTGCTTTACAGAATTATAAGGTGCTGCCATTTTGGTTTTGTGGTTTAAAGTAACTTCTAAATCATTGCACTGACTTTGTACAGCAGACATATTTTTCATATTCCAGCCATGAAGAAATTAATTTCTGTAGATGATCAGCATTGAAAAGACAATCCATTCTTGATGGGACTATGTGGTCATTTTCTCTTTTACCTTTCATATCAATTATGCTGCTGTCAAACCAAATCTGAAAGTTATATTTAGTTCTTTTGACTTGTATATGCTTTGAAATACAGTGCAGATGAGGTTTTGTAATGCACAGCCTTTTAATACAGTAAAAATATGAAAATTGAAATGTGTGTGCTTTTTTACCATATGCTGCATTGGTCAGGATACTTGTTTCTATGTAGAACCCATTGTGTTTGGACACATATGACATGTTTAGAAAATCACAAGTGACAGGAAAGGAAAGTCCTTTGATAACACATGTAACATAGTACAAAAAATATTTTCATTTATTTGGGAGAAAAATGTCTTCAAGTATACCTTTTAACCTTAGTGCAAGAAATCTGGACAAAACCTAAAATAATGGGGTTAAAGGCCCAGAAATAGGGACATATTTTAAATGTTGCTCTTATAAACTTAGAAAGTTACTAGAATAACTGAATTTGTATTGGCATACATTTCCTGAATTATATGGAGTCTGAAACTCAAACATATGTCATTAATTAGTGAATTCAGTCCTCAGTGATTTGCCAGAAAACCACAAATTTTAGGAGGAACAGACCAAAAATATGAGGCGAAAATCTGGACATTTGAGAGGTATAGCTTCATGTGTTTAGGGATCTAGATGTGTGCTATGCAACATTGTGTGCTATAATGATTTAAACCTATCATCTAATATCAAAGTATAGAGCTGTCACCTCACAGTAAGACGTTGTCCTGTTCGATTCTCAGCTAGAGCGTCATCTGTGTGGAGACATGCGTGAATAGGCGTACCTTTGTTGAAGGTTGTGCGTCAGGGCCAGCAACTCGGCATGTAAAAAATTACTGCCAATCATTAGCGGACCGGAGTTCCGCTGTGGCCAACCCCTAACCAGGAAAAGCCGAAAGACACAACAACAACAACAACATCTAATATCAAAGTAGTATAAAAATGATTAGAACTTTGCATTCCACAAGTGATGCAAACAGCTTGTGTAGTAATACTACATCTGATACTACATGCAGTCCAGATGGCCCCATTTCCTCCTGACATTTCACATAGTAAAAAAACTCACTGCATATGCTACAAGAACCATGTTTAACATGTAAGGTCAGAAAGTCAATGTAAGAAACTGTGTGCAGGGGATGCCTAGTCTTCATAGATATTTTTGAGGGTGATCAGGACCACAGTAAAAAAAAAATAGTATATTACCAGATAAACATTTACATAGCAAACTGGAAACAAATTGGCATACTTCTCTCACTAGATGTGATCAGTTCCATTTCCCTAGTTCAACAATCAGATCTAATTTATTTTTCAAATAATGTTTATTGTTTCTCGACTAACATTCACATCTTTAGGCCTTTACTTAAATAAATTCAGAGCACATCTGACAAATGTCACAACTTTGTTAAAACCTCCATAGTGGAGATGAGCTAAATAGGCAATGAAATTAAATGCACACACACACAAACTTACTTGGCTATATTTCTGCTAAAGTAACCAACCTTCTTAGCCAAAACTAAGATTACAGTACAAGGATTAAACTATGCTGGAGAGTGAGAAAACGCATACAGCTAATACATAAATTTTAAGTGAGTCTGTCTAGAACAATAAAACAAATGGAAAAACATTTTAAAGTAGCACTTAGACTTCTTGTTGATGCATGGAAGATTATGGATGTTGTGTCTTTCGGCGTTTCCCGGTTAGGGGTCGCCACAGTGGAACTCCAGTCCGCTAATGATTGGTAGTTGACGCATAACCTTCAACAAAGGTACGCCCATTCACGCATGTCTCCACGCAGAAGACGCTCTAGCTGAGAATCGAACCGGACAGCTTCTTACTGTGAGGCGACAACGCTACCGGTATGGCTATAAACTGTTAATGAGCTTCATGCTGTATTCCTGGATATTTTCTTTGTCATGTATGGGTACGTAACTTTAAGGCTAATGAGCAATTCAGAGTGATTTAAGTGTCATCTGTCATACCGGTTCTTCCAGAAAATTCAGAAGAAATATAAACTTCCTGGAGGTGAGACCAGATCTGCTGCATGTGATATTTACAACACTCCTGACATGGTGTCAGAGGAAATATCTGCCAGAAAAGAAGAGATGCAGACGTATAGAGATCTAAACTTAGGAGTCCCTGTGTTTGGAACTACAAAAGCATAATCTTCAGTGGACTTATTGCTTGACTGCATCCTCCTGAAATTGTTAGAGTAGAATAAAATTTGTCTGACAGCTAGAAAGTGAATAGGAATGTGATTTATTCCTCAGTGTAAGGGAATTATTTGAAATGTCTGATGAGATGCAGTGTGCTGCATTCCTGTCTGTTGCTGGGGAAGAAGCCATAAAGGTATTTATCACTTTTCTTGAAGAGGAAAAAGTCATATCAGTAGCACTTAGAGAAATTATTTTCCATGTAGAAACTACTTGCTGTTTATTAGGCAGATTTTTTACAAGAGTGAAAGGTTTTATAAAGACTGCAGTGCTTATGTTACTGAGATAGAGGAGCACCAAAGACTGAATTTGGTGATCTATTTGATTCTCTTATAAGAGACTGAGAGAAAGAGAGAGAATAAACTGTGTTATAAGATATGATGAAGCAATAGGCAGTCTCTTAAGAAAAATAGATCTGACCATATCAAAAGATGTGGATATCTGCAAAGCAACTGAAATTACTAGTGCACATCTAAAAGAATTAACTGAAGAAAAGAACATGGAAGGTAAACTGTTACTCAAACAATAAGGAAAACAGAAAATGATAGTAAGGATGTATTGTGACAGTTGTTGTTGTCTTTCGGCTTTTCTCGGTTAGGGGTCACCACAGCGGAACTCCGGTCCGCTAATGATTGGCAGTAGATTTTGACAAATGCCGAGGTGCCAGCTCGACGTTCAACCTTCAATGAAGGCACGCCCATTTATGCATGTCTTTCGAACGCCCACCCAACCGCGGGGAGGACATGCAGACTCCACACAGAAGTATTGTGACAGTAATGTTTATTAAAAAAGATCCTTGTGTGGATCCAAGATGGAGGGCAGACAGTTCTCATTATATCATTTCAAGATTGCAATAAGTGTAACTGTAAGCAGGAAGGCAAGCATGCAATTGGTTCTCCTGAATCTGTACCAGAAAAGAACATTTTCTAAGAGGTACAAATGGGAAATGAGTGCATTGAAAACAGTTTGCATGCTGCCAAATAGAAATCTGAAAATGAGCTGTTGATTGGTGCTGTAAGAGTGAAAGTATTTGATGCAGTGAAATTTAAAACTGCATCTTTAACAGTGGAACATTAATGTAAGTTAAAGTGTTGTAAGGAATGTTGAGGATTAACTGAAATTTAAACTAGATGCATGTGCAGAGTGCTATGTCTTGTCAAAAATATGATTAAACAGCTGGTGTTAAAAAAAAAAAAAAAAAGACATAGCTTTGTGTACATTAACCTATTTCAGATACAGTACTGGGGAGAAACTGTTGGGTCAAAAACTGCTGCCATACAAGTACAGAAGTATAAAAGCACCACATCATTTTATAGACAGTAACAGTTAAAGAAGTAAGTTTTAATATTTTGGGTTGTGCTGCTTGTAATACATTAGGAATGGTATAAAATAAAATTCACACTGTAAAATCAAAGACTGTGTGCGCATTCAGAATTACTTAGTTGTTGCAGAGACATTTTAGATAAAGTTCAAAGCTATAGCAATAATATCCTGCATATTGCTTGACTAACAGTCTAGCATGACTGTAATAGTTTGGCTACAAGTTTAGGAAGCATGTCATAGTTTGGTTACAAGTTTAGGAAGCTTGTCGGGGAGAATATCCCATACAAATAAAGCCCACTGCAGTGACAGTAATTCACGCTGCCATGCAAATACAAATGGCTGTCAGGAGTAAAGTTGAACCTATGAAACCATGTATCTAATGTGTGTGAATTATTATTCCATGTTCCCTGAAATAGTCAAAGTGATCAACACCAAGTGCAAGTGTGACTTGTGCATTAGAGTCTATATTATCAAGGCAGGGGTCTGCAAAAAGCAAGCTATTAATTCAGAATATCTGTGCATGACTGGGAATTGAGATATACAATACCCCATCCTCATTGTCTGTAGTTTAATGGGCAAATGGAAGTAGTTCTAGAAACAATATGCTGGAAGGAAATCCAAGGTAAAAGTACTAGTGTGATATAAGGACTACAGAATACTACCAGACTTGGCAGGCTAGAAAAAAATAAGAATTAAAATCTGTGGGAAAGTCTGCAGCCTGAAGCTGTAGTAGTTGATAAAGTAGCCAGTCCATGGTCCTGTGCTGAGCTGGATCATGGTCAAATATGGTTTTAGTTAGGGGAATGGACCAGCCCTCCCCCTCAGCCATTCCAGTGTCCCAATACTTGGTTGTATCTCCCTAATTGCCATAAATACTTTTCAAACATGTTAGTTTGCATAGTATTTTCTTCTTTACTTTTACAATGATTATAGGCATTTGGATTTAACTTAAAACTGTTATTTCAAATTTTATAAAGCAAACACTGATGGCCACTAAACAAAACAGTTTCTTATTGATAAAAGACACGAGCACAATAAAGTTCTTTCCTTGAAAATCACATTCATTGAAAATGCATTGAAGCTTACTGTCATTGAAAATGCATCTGCCCATTTTCAGATTGAGTACTTTGGGCCTGTGCTGGTTTCAAACCATCACCCCCATCACACATTTTTAGGACTATGCATATCTGCATGTGTTCTTTAAGTCATCATTGTGATTATTTACATTTTTATTTCTTGTTTAATGTAGCAATATTTTTAGTGTGGGTTTTAAATTTGTCATTTTGAAAATTTTTCCCAGTAAGCAGTGAAGCAAAATATATTAACCAGTAATAACAAAGTGTCCATTTCAGAACATTCCAACTATATACAGCCACTCAAGCTGCTATTGTTATAATTCAGTAATATCCATACTCAACAATTATGGCCATTCCACTGACTATATACACATTGCATGTCTGATTGTGATAAATGACCACAGTAAAGTATTTGAGTTTGCTTTACACAAATACACACTAGCCTTACAAAGACAAACTAATAACTTTTTAACTTTGTCAGCTCAGCAGGATCAGTCATTTTTACCTGGAGACATTCCCCAAACCCGGCAATTATAGCTATGTTGTTTCATGCATCCTACTCAGATGTCAGTATCAATAAATTAAATAACCATAATAATGACCAAAGTCACATATTTAAAATTTGTTACACACAAACACACAGTAGCCAAAGTATCCCAGTCTACTGTGTGTACACAGATATGCACATGCAAGTCCTGCAAAGCCTGATTAAAGACTGTGTAAAAATGACTAAATGAAAAGTGCATAAGGTGCTTTCATCCACAGAGAACACCACCAGCAGTTATAGCAACTTTGTTGACTGTGTATCTTCCTTATTGTTATGAAGAAATACATTACATGTACACGAAATTGTTAAAGATCCCATTGTACCATAAAATCTACCCATGTGTAGCACAGTTTAAGTAGAAGAGTATTTATGAAAGCATAAGAAATTGTAACCATCTGATAAGACATGCTAAGTCGGTATGCTGAATCTCAGCAAAGTAAAAGTAATCTGAATCATTCCACATTAAAGAGAACTATTACTAATGCAGATGTTGCTGCTGGAAAAGAAATTTACATTTCAGTGCTTCATCTACAAATAAAATACCTTGCTGCCCTTGAAGAATACATTGCCTATATTGCATTAAAAAACTGGTGTACTGTTGATATTGCCAAAACATTTTCTAAACTACATCAGCTATGCAATAGGGAATGGCTGGCTCATGACAACAGTTTTATAGTTACTAGTCGTGCAGGCCTGGTGACCATTAAAGAGCCTATCCCAAATTCCCAATTGCTCCAAGTCACTGTCTGGTTAAGTGACTTGATCAATGTCACATATTTGGTAAATGAAAGTGGAAAGATTCAAATCTTGTTCACTTGCCACAGGAAATATCTCATTAACAAGTCAGAGGTTTAGTTTAGTGATTTTTCACTCAAAATAATCCATACTATATGATCTGGCAAATGTCAACCTCTTTGCAGTTGCCAGAGGCTGCAAAGAAGGTAATGCAAAAAGATTTTGCTAAAATACAACATGTTTAAACTGTATTATGCAAACCAGGCCTATTGATGAAGTCATTCATTCTTTAATGCAGCGAATAATGCAAAACAATTTTGTTCAACAACCCACAAGTCATGCAAAAATCAGATGATGTACCACATACAACATACTGTTTTGAGGAGGGCTTGCACGCATGCAAGACACACACATCTCATTTTTGACTTCCCAATATCTTGTCTATCATCAAGTGTAGTTATCCCCTCTGTCATTACCACTTCAGGTCTGACCTACTTGAATGGCTAATAATTCTGTATTATTGCAGCTTACACCTTCAGAGTCAACAAAGCCAGGTTGTGGACAAATGGCATCTTATGTAGAATAATGAATCTGGCCCCTGCCAACCTTTTCGGTACCCCATTATTTGGCTGCTTTTTCCTAATTACCATAAATACTGTTAAATCCTGTTAGTGTACACATTATTTTCTTTTTCACTTTTGCTGTTATCACAGAGATGTGGATTCATTTAAAACTTTTATTTCAGATTTTACAGAAAAAAGACTGACAGTCATTTTGTAAACAAAACAAAGCACACTTGCATTGAAAACAGACTTAGCATGAAAAATAGTAAACGTCTCTTCATTTGAAACTCGAATTTAGTAAGAATGTGTCTGGCACCCCATTAAACTACAAGAGACTTACAGGTATTCATGCTCATGTATAATGAAGTACTAATTAGCTTCTACTTGAAGGGTGCAGGAATTCAAAAGACAAATATGTAACACATTTGCTTAAAGCCTTTAACAGTCTACTGGTCACAGGAGTCCCTTTTCAGGAGCAGCCCATGAGTACTGTGTGGTGAAGTAACTTGGCAGAGTCGCATAGAAAACAAATGAAGGTGGAAGAAATCAAATAATTTAGTACAGGAAGCAGCTCATACAACACTTAACCATGCTATTTGGCAGCAAGTGCTAGACAAATTGTTGTAACCCAAACACAATGCATTTCACACCCGTATGCCTGCAAGAAATAAGCTAAATTAAAAGTGTGTTTATAGTTAAAATATTAATATTAAGCTCAGACTTCACACCATCAAATTGATTTACAACTAAATAATAAACACACTGTCAACACTCAACAGAACAAGGAAACCATGGATCACATCCAAAGAACATGCTTCATATGATTTGTCAAGGGCAGATCATGCTTCCACAACCTGCTGACTTTCTTTCGAAAAGGTTAGCAAAGCAATGGATAAATACGAAATAGTACACACTGCATATCTCGTCCTGGCCTAAGCTTCCTCACTCAGACATAGTAGAAAAGCTAAATAAACTGGAAATACCCCCCCCCCCCCGGTGTCACCCACTGAATTGCCAGTTAGCTCACAGACAGAATACAGGAAATCAAAACAGGGGAAGCTACCTCCAGAAAGAGGCCAGTCACCATGGGAGTACCCCAGTGTTCTGTGCTGGGAGCTCTCCTATTTGTCCTCTACTTTTCTGAAGTAAAAGTCAGTACAAAATGGCTCTGGCTAATTTTGCAGATGACTGCAAGCTAGGAGCAGTCATTGAATTCCCAAATTACTTACCCATCTTGCAGGAAGCTTTGTCCCAAATAAATAAGTGGTGCCAAAATCTTGGACTGAAACTAAATGCCAGGAAATGCATTATTATATCCTTTGGGAAGTCATCTATCCCAGGGAACTACCACATTAACAATACACCCCTAAGAGTAGACCCAATTGTTTGGGATTTGGGAACTTATTTGGACAGTGACATAAATGTTGACCAGTATGTGGCCATTGTTGTAAGAATCACCTCCTGCGCTGCACACCTTATAAACAAAGGGATTATGTCTAGATCTAGGAATGTCATTGCTGCCCTTTAGTCAGCTCTCATTAAACCAGTCATTTAATGTAATGCCCCCATTGTATCTGTTTAGACAAATGCAACAATTGGAATGCCCAGCAAGATACCTTTCTAAAAGGATACAAGGTCTAAAATACATGTCTTTTATGGACCGATTCAAAGCCCTGTCACTATACTCTATATCCTACAGACTGCTAACAGGTCAACAAGTCAAATGGCATTAGAAATAGTCGGTCAAGGGATTTAAACCTCTTAAGCAGCAACCACAGAATGCATTGGTGGGACATGTATATTTCACGGAGAGCAGTGCTGCTCTGGAACAGACTCCCCATCCACATAAAACAAAGTTCATTCTTGTCCATATTCAAGTACAACTTAGTATAGGGGGCAGTCCTGGAATACATTTTCTGTTTCCCATCCATAGATCTACTAATTGAGAGAGGTGACTCCTAAATGCTTTATCCAGTGCATGGGTCCCTATGAATTATCTATGGCATAATCACAGTTATTCTCATTAGGGATAATATGTTATTATCGACCATGGGATGGGTAAAGGCCAATCTCTAATCAAATAGGATAGATTCATTTGAGCACAAAAAGTGAAACTGGCTAGGCTTAAAATGGCCGCAAGGGCAGATAGCCTAGTACTTACCTAGGAACCTATGATGCTTCAGTTTACTACAATCAGTTTCCTTCCTTTACATCACAACAGTTGTGGTTCATAGGTAGTTACTTGGCTTGCAGTCTAGGAGACCATTGAGGAACCTAGCTCAAATTTCCAGTTGCCCCCAACACTGTTTGGTTGGACTTGCTGAAGGGCAGGAAATAAATGAGTCAGAATCAAAGATATTTTGCAAAACTTGAGACAGATGAGAAAAGACTACTCTAAACCCCTTAAAAGTTAGCAATACAACAGGTTTTTGCATCAATATCTATTTTTGTGAGCCACAAAAGTTGTGGTATTCTAGTGACTGACATTGACTGTATGTAATCCTTTGGTCATTAACTTTTTTTTAATGGAGGTCTAGCACTTGGTGGGGAAGATTAAGACTCTTTCCTGTAGCCAAGGGATAGGGTTTTACTGCGAGCAAGGCACTTAACTAAACAGTACCCCCTGAATGGAGCATCTTAAACACACACACACACACACACACACACACACACACACACACACACACACACACACACACACACCTTATTACGTTATGTTGTGTCCTCTGGCAAGCTAATGCTGCTGCAAAGCAAAAAAATTCAACTAGCCTGTCTACCTGCTGGTTTTGCATTCTCTGTTTCCTTTGCTCAAAACAGTTCCATTGCTCGTTTGCTGCTGTTGCAAAAAACAAAAAAAATTCCATCTCCCAGGCCATTCACGAACAATTCTAGTGCTCATTTGCTTGTGCTGCAAATAAATAAATAAATTAAAAACAACAGCAAAATTAACATCCCATCTCCCATGCTATTTGCAAAATAAATTTCTTCTCCCCCTGCTTGCTGCGAGCAATCTATGCTGCTGAGTTAAAGTGCCAGAGTCTCTCATGTGCTCTGCATGTGCTCCACTCATCTCATTGTCTCAGACTGTTTCCCAGTAAAAAGACTGGAGCTTTTGCACACTGAGAAGGAAGTCAGTGTTCTTCTGAGGTCTTTTAAAGAGCACTTGGACTTTTTTTTAATTCATTGTTGGACCAGTAGATGGGAGGTTGGAAATACACCCTGGGTCTAACCACCTATGGCTCTAATGGACAGAGGAAGCTTGTAAATCTTGCCCTAGCTTACATATACCCCTTAAAATAACCTACAAAACACATAAACTTACAGGATACAATTGGGATGCTCTGCTTGGCTTGACTTAGAAACACCCCAGTGGTCATCAGCTTATTATATACCTGTGAACCTCTAAGTCTCTTATTGTGACCACATTTTACAAAATACTGGTATTCAAAGCATAATGATAGAAAGAGATTGGTGACAATAAAATGGGCAACCTTGTTTTTTTTTTTTTAAATATTGATGTCAATGGCTTTATTATTAGACCACAACTGTAGGTGATTCACAAATTACAGCAGTCTAAAGTGATCATTCATCTTAGTAACAACAGGCCTCACTTTAGTATAGGCAAATTTACTGATCCAGATATTACTAAAGTTTAGGAAATCAGCATAAACATAGCAAATTGATGATGTCTTAATACTGACCTTTGTGGGGTTCCCACTTCCAGTTTTTTAATAGTCTAGAACACATTTCTTATTTTAACCCTGTAAGTTCTTCCTAGCAGCAAGTTTCTCACTCACATAATAATAGAACTGTAAATGTTGATCATTCTCAGAATATCAACACACGATACAGAATCCAATGTCTTGGCTAGATCCAAATAAATAGCATCACTGGACATCAGTAAAGCTTAAATGGAAACCTATGGAACTTCTGCATTATTGTGGGCTTGAGGCAAAGCTCGGTAATATTTATCATGCTAACTGGCTTATTAAGTACCACACTGAGACAGGACAAGAGGTTTAATCTCTATGAGGTTATATTCGAGGGTGATTTCTCTGAAACTTTCATGTAACATATGAGATGATAAAAAAACAACAAATCTGGTTTTAACAACATACAAAATCTCTGTGGTGATGTGGACTGACATGTCATCAGCCACCTGAGGGGTTAGGGATTGTCAGAAATGCACCTGCACTCTATATCATGGATGAAGCAGCTTGACTTGACAGGGCTGTCTGGTATATCCCCAACCTAGGGTTAGTTAGGGTTTGTCCTTAACTACAAATGACCTTGATTTGGGGGGGGGGGGTTGAAGTAATACTCTTAGTCTGCTGGTGCAAGAGCATACCTCACTTTAGGAGCAGACCAGATTGACAGAAGTAGATTTGGGTGAACTACATTCATGCATGTCTGGTTAATGGTGTCCTCTGGTCAGCTATTGCTGTGGGCAGTGGACAGTCTCTGCTTTATTAGGAATAAACGGGCTGAAGGCCTGTGCGCTGATGGTCAACAGGCAAGAAGGTGAACCACATTAAAAATAGGTAAAATAAAGCTTCCTGAATCTTGCGTTTTGAAGAGAGGAAGTTGGCCATACAACCAGAGTAATGCAAGTTGTTGCATTTAATATAATTATTTGTGGTTATAACATATGTTAACTGCATAATGCTTTTGAGTTGTTCAGATAAGCACAATGCATAAGGCTTCAGTACTAAAGGGGTTTTCTTTGATTGGTGTCTGGGAATAACCTTAGGCAGACAAGGAGCTGGCTATGTTTTATGAACTTGTAGCAAGGAGCTCCTTGATACTGCTTAGCAAATCTCCTTACTACAGTTTCACAATGTTAAGGGGTTGTTAAGTTAAATAGCAGAACCTGTATGGGGCCACATGAGAAAGGGCCCTGCCTAAAGGCTGAAATGTATTTATTTTTTTCCAGACCTGCCCGATGATGGTTCTACCTTCACCCAGTTGTTTTTTTGATATGGACAAGGCTAAGAGACAGGCATCCATGGGCCTGATGAAAGTCCTACAACCCATTCATACTTGCTTGGGGATCCTGATGATCCCATTCTTTTCCTCTTTGGTGTGTTGCGGGTTGTAGGACATGGGCAAGCTTTCAAGTGTGAAGGAGTGACCTACCCTAGTTCCCTACTTTCCCTGTACATTCAGTTAGCAGCTCTGTAAGTGGGACATGTAATGAGCATCAATGTTAGACTGTCCCTTTCCTTTACATGAGACTGTAAGTCACCAGGACAGACCATGCCCAGTCAGAACAAGGTACTGCAAGCAGCTTATATGGTCTACACTAAGAAAGGTGCTGTGTGCATGTGCTCCCAAGTACACATTCCTTGCCCCATCAACAAAAACGGGCAAGCAGGCGCCCTTGCCATTAATCAGACTCAGGTCATTTGTCTGAGATTTATTCCTGTATGTCACTGAGGAGGTTTCACATTAGGGTGACAGTTTATCTTCACTGGAATTTGTCCGTGCTAATCATAATGTGAAAAAACAGGCCCAGGTTTCTGTGTCCTTGTGGTGCCAAAGCACCGTCAGGGCAGATAAAAAATAGTGACTGCAGAAGTTGGCCATCAGACACAAGCTGAAAAAGTTATCAAAGCTAGTAACTAACCTTTGGAGGTGCTGTCTATAAATGTAGAGAGGTTATTTGTCTTGTCAGGTCACAGTTGGAGTATTGCGTTTATTTCTAGTGCCCTTACAGAGGGAAGGAACTTGTGCAAGTCAAGACTGTCCAGAGGAAGGTTTTTGGTTAGTAAATGGACTAGAGAATAAGTAATACAAGGAGAAGTGGAGGAGCTAAACCCTTTCAGAGAGAAAGATGGGGCATAATATGATTACATAAAGTAATGAAGATGCATTGTGACAAAACAAATTTAAATAGGCGAGAGAGAGGAAAAGGGATGTGAGTATAAGATGGAGGACAAACACTTTAGGCTGAAACAAAGAAGGTACTTCTTCCTCAGTAAAAGCAGTGAATATTTAGAACAGGTTATCGGAGTTTATCACTGGCTGTAATACCACAGATGTTTTCTCGGTTCCCAGGGTTGGTGGTGGGCAGGATAAAAGTTGTAGAAAAGACAGCTACACACTGCTAATGGCACGAATAGACAGAAATGCTTGTATTTTTCTCCATTTATAGATATGTACTGTAGTACTTTCAGAGTTTATGTGTGGGTATACCTTTGCATTTCAAGTTAACAACTAAGTGAATGTTGTAGGTAAGCATTGTGACATATTACTTGAAGGTTACTGGAAAAATTTCAGACAGTATCAAACATATGAGCCTACATTCATAGATAATGTCACTAATTTCAAGGTTGTTACTATCTGCCATTATTTATGGATGTGGAGAATAAGTCTTTAATGTTCTTGTCAGCAATGTCATCATATGCTTGATTAATTTAAACACATTTTTTTAAACAATCAGTCTTTTGCCATACAAGATGCAAGTGCTTAACTGTTTATTAAAACGTGTTTGGTCCTTTCAGACATGTTTTTTTTGCCTTTTAGTTTCTAGTTACTACACACCTTAGTTTGGTGGCTAGTAGTGACTAACAGAAAAATTGTTGTGATGACACAAAACACACACACATACACAGGGAAGCATAGGATGGTTATGTCCTGATTAAAACTGGCCTCATGGCACTTGGACCCCAGTTTGATTGCCCATCGGGGTGGCTTTACTGTGCGATTTGTATGGTGTTTCCATGTGGATGTCCTTTGAGGGTCTCCTGTTTCCTTCCACAATTCACATACATACTGACATATTGATTGGTGTAGTAAACTGTGATCTGGTGTGTAATTGATCACATGTTTGGGGTAGTAGGTGTGTTTCGAAGGTGTGCCTTCCAAAGGACTTGCATCTCTTCCAGAGCTGGTGTTTGCTTTACTCATTTTGTTGGCTAGAGAAAGCTCCAGCCTCTGACAACCCTAAATTGGATAAAGTTTTATAGAAATAGCTAAAAGTGGATGGCTCAGAGGTGAGGACTGGAGGTATTTATTTCCAAAGATAAAGTTGTAGATGCATGGCATTGCCATCCTGATTAAGAAGTAGAACCAAAAATTGTAATGAAATTCAAACATGCAGGTAAGTGACGTAATGTGATTCTGCCTGTAGTAAATTTTTTAACAAGGAATTTGTGCTTGTCCGTGAAGCATAGTATGGGCAGTGTAGGCAGACCAAGCAACCCTTATCTGTCATCCAAGTCTTGTTCTTAAAAAGAACAACAAGGTGCTGATTCCATGTTAAAAATATTAGACTGGCAGAGAGAACAGGGAGTAGGGTTTATGGGTTGCTGGAATGCATGTGTTGGTAGAGCCAGCAGAAGGAAGACAGTTTCCTGGTGTAACACTTTCCAGCATAATCACTCCTGAATTACTAGTTTTGTATACTTAAGAACTGGCAGATAGCTGAGACAGAAGCTGAAAAAACGTTTTTTGAACCTTCAAAGAAGGACTTGAGCATCTCATCCTGTGCATTCTGATGACAAGCTTGACTAAAGTGACAGAGATGCCTTCATCATTTCACTGGCAAAACAAGGGCCAGGGGAGTGACATTTAAGAGAGAACAAACTGCAGAATTAGTGCATTCTAAAGGTGTTTGTATGTTTTATTGATTTTCTGATTGATTGGGAGTTGTAATAGAAATATGAAAAAAAAATTTCTGTATTGAAGGAATGCTACAATGTTTGACCAAAGCTTGCAGCAGTAGTGCTGAAGATTAGAACTTTAGGTATTTTAAACATTTATAAGCTAGTTAAGAGTATACTGAAAATGGCTATAGCGATGTATTGCAATAGTGGCAACAAGGAGATAGGTTTTGGAAAGGTTAAGCTTTGCAGAAACTGCTCAAGAAGGTACACATTTGCAGCAGAAATATATAGGCTATTTTGTTAACATATTTCAGTTTTTAGGCACTTGAAATTTCTTCTCTCTCCAATATGCTTGCTCATAAGGGTATTGTATCATTTACAATTACCTGTGTCAAAACAGAAGGAACACAGTGTAGCAAACTATAGAAGGGAGACATTCAGAAAATTATTTGTAATCTTAAGAGTCAGTATTTGTGAAAGTTATTTTTCATTCTCTATCTTTCTAAAATAATTAAATATCTTGCAAAGTGCTGATGGAATAAAAAAAATGTAGAATTAAATACAAATCTGTTATGTTTAACAGCTGTCTTCCTTATCACTCTCACACAGCTGACTGCAAACACTTCATGGTTTTGTTTGCATATATTTTATGTTTTTTTTTTTTTTTCTTGAAGTAAGAAGTGTATTAGTTACCATTTTCTCCGGAAGAGAATACAACAAACAGTTAGAAAACTCTGGTAAAAAATATTGCATTCATTGCCATTTCTGTTTTAATTGTATATGGCTAGAATTTCAGTTATGTGACCATTTCATATAGCTGCTTTAGTGGTGCTTTTGGTATAAAGCTAACAAAAAATATTGCTGTGTGGTGAAGTAGTTACAAAATGCAAGGGCAAGGCAGTATTTTGCATGCACATTTTTTTAACCAGTGCTTCAATGTGGGAAGAGTGGTGTACTCAAGGTCACTTCCATTTCTGTGTCACATTTCATACATATTCATAACCTGACTGATCATGCAGCTTGAAAAGTCCTTGCAAATTCAGTGACATCAGAAAAACAGTGCTGCTGTTTTTTTTTTTTTTTTTTACTGTATACAAGAAATGTAGGATTTTGCTTGTATTAAATGCAAATTAAAAATGTATATAACAGTTTTCTTAACTAGTTAAGTAAGTACTTCTCCCTGAACACTTTAAGGCATAACTGCAATGTGAAAATGTTAAAAAAAAGTATAATAAAAGGAGATGTACCAGGAGTTTGTCATTCAGAGCTTACAGGAGGCCAGTGCAAACTGATACATTCCTCAAACAAGGTATGATGAACACTTCTGAAGCTGTGCTGAAACTGAATGTAATATCAGAAATAGATAATTTATTCCAGTACATAGACCCTGAATGCTGTATACATAGCTGGTATATATCATGGAAGATGCACAGCACACATGTGACAGACATAGTACTGCAAAGGTACCAAAGGATACTGCACCTGCATTTGTACCTTCCTCATGTGCAGCCTTCTGATAGTTGTTTATTTAACATGAATAGTGTACAGTAGTAAACTCAACAAACAACACAGTTCAGGTTTGAACCATTAGTTTACGAAGCACAATCTATACTGAAAGGCTTCTAGTAACAGTCACAGACTGAGCTTTGGAATCCATACCTTGACCCACCACAGAAAATATTCTTAAAGTCGCACAGAGCACCTAGTTTATTGTGTCTGGTGTCTACGTTTTCACCATGTATACTTGTTATGGGCACATTTTTATTTTGAGGTTGCAAAAAAATGTTCTGCATAGCCGTGTGGTGGTGATAACAATACTGTTCTGTTCGGTGGTCTGCTGGCCCTCCAAAGAAATGCTTTAAGATGTGTATTATTTTGGACTGTGCTACTCTAGTTATTTGCCAATTCCCTTCTTATATGAAATGCCCTGAAGTGTGGTGTTCCTTCTGCCTTCACCACTGTTTTCTGTAGTTGTGTAATGTCTTAATAATCTGTGTCACTAATCACTATTCTGATCAATTCTATAACGTCAGGATTATGGATTTTGTACTGGCGGGAGCTCATGTTGGGTATCAGTCACTCTATGTAAAAGAAAACTGTCACAGAGCTAGTCTGTATATATTTGTTATTGTGCTGCTGGCTGTTCCAACACCCGTTGACATCCTATGATCTGGTGCCCTCCTCACTTAAAGTTGAGGAACAAAAAAAAAAGCCTTTATTCCTTGATCTGGATCTGGTCCTGCTTATTTAAAGAGTAAGCCAGATCCATCCATTGCAGTATGCTCCTGAGGACAAAAAAAAAAAACAACAAAAGCAATAAAAAAATGCTGTTTCGTTTTAAAGTGTCACACACAGAGTCCTAAAGAGCTTCATCTCTAACCAAAAAAAAAATCCTTTTAAAACTGTAGCAGCCTGCTACAGTGTAACAAGCAGCTGCTACATTTTGTAATACGTGGACCAGTAAACAGTTCATTTCTGATCACAAATGCCGGTATTTGAATGCTGGTAATGCACTGCACTGAAGGCTAGTCAGCATCTGGTGATTGCGCACACCCTAGTATTTTTCACCTAGTGTGGCTGCCCCCCTACACTCCACTCTAGCTGCACTACTGTTCTGCTGTACGCAGTGTATGTAGGACCCATAACCAGCAAGTGAAAATCTGGTTTGTTCTTGTGTTCAGTAGCCATCTGAGTTCAAGTGGCAACAAATTTTAGACAAGAACAGTAGAAAGGATGTTGTGGTACATCAGGTGAGAGGGAGACGTGCTAACAGGGATAGCAGATACTATGTGATTGCAAGAAATAGGCTTCAGCAAAAAATGCAAGAAGTGATTGTGTCTAATGGCTGCATATTGAAAGTCCAAGGGGCATAAATGCACTCCTTGAAACAGAAAATATTAAAATGAAATAGAGGAAATATGTATGCTGATTTTGAAATTATGGTGTATTTGAATGTCCCCTTCTCTGAGGTACAGTGAACTCAGTATATGTAAGTGTCAGAGGTGTAGCTGTGTTGTTGGGAGGTATAAGGGTGTGTAGCCTACCAGCCCTTGTCAGGAGGTACAAGCGACTGTAGACCACCTGCCATTGTTGGGAGGTAGAGAGGAGTAGCCCACTAGCAAAACTTCTTTACAATTGTAACAGTGAGACTCGGAATTCAGTGTTATTTTGTGAATCACACTTTAATTTTCATTGTATTGTAACTGTCATTATCCGGTCTCATACTTTTGTGAGAGAACATTGTGTATAACAGAAAAGTCTTCCAGAAATAAGGTATGACATAACTTATGCAGTTTGATTTTGCAGCCTAGACTAATGACTGTAATAATCACACTGTACACTTTTCATTTTCAGAAAACAGTATATATGTTTTTATGGCTAATATTAAGGAAAAACTTATAGTCAGAAGAACTTGTATTATTAGTCAAATGTCACAAAAATACATGCATCAAAAGTATATGCATTTGAAAGCACTTTGCCTATTAAAATAACTTATTAATGGTCACCTATTATGACTTATTATATATAGATTCATTGTATATTGGTGTATTAGAAAAAAACAACTTTAAGCATTTTTAGCAGTACTGGTGATCAAGTTATTGATAATATACAACTGTTGCAGTAAAAACGGCAAGTTAATGGTCATATAGTAAGTCAACTAAATTTAGTGAATTTCTGGTGTCAGGCAATGACATTAATGCAAAATTCTGCAGTTTTCAAACAGTTCATTTGAGTTTATGCAAAACTACTTTGAATGAATTGTGGCTGCTTATATAAAATATGCACTTAGTGTTTTGAAGCAAAGAAAGACTTTGTAAGTTGTATAAAATCAAAATAAAATAACGGTTGCATTACTAAATGTGAATTTGTGCTCCAGTATTTCAAGTAAACTGTGATTACTTAGGAATGATCAGTATTTGGAGCAAAAAAATAGGTTATCAGTTGTACAAAAGTAAAATGGGCACATCACCTCATACTTGTGAATATAAACTTACATGGAAGTACAGCATGGCTGTATAAAACAGTAATAGTTTTTGAATCAAGAAGATTTCTAATATTTTTAGTATTGCATAAATTTGCTCATAAATACTGGTTTGAATATTGCAGTCTTTCAGGGATAATTGGAGGTCTGACACTGAGAGGGTGGTGCTATATTCCAAATTATTTAAAAGTGCAAGTATTATTAAATGTAATGAATACTAAAACATATAGACTGTTGGGTAGTTTGGTAACACTAACCAAATCATATAAAGAATACTCAAATAAAACGTAGTCCCACCAGATGCATTTGAAACCCAAACCGTTGATAATTGTATTCCAGGTTTTGTAAGAGAGATTAAATGATGCATGACTGCATTTTGGGAAGAACTCCAGAGCTGTGTAAAATAGAAGATATCTGAAGTTCATAGAAAGATTAACAGATACATGCACTGAGAGGCAGATTTGTATGTTAAATATGCTGTGAAAAAACTTTTAAGTGACTTCCGTGCAAGGAAGGTCTGAGACATGATAAATGTATTAAATATGTAAATATCACTGGAAGCAGCAGCCAAAAACACTGCAGCATTAAAGCTGTATGGGGACAGTGTACTGCTAGTAGACTATTAACACCCCCAGAAAAGTGAGCAGTTTATTCATGCAGCCTTCTGCCAAACAAATGTAATATGCATTTGTTTAAGCAAAAAGACTGTATAAGATGCCAAGAAAGGAGTCTTGCTAGACTTCCAAGAAGGCTGCACACTGATCAACAGCTTAATTATAACTCTCCCAGTGTGAAAAAAACTGAAAGATGATTGCCAGGAGCTGTGCCACTTTTAATAAGTTCAGTTACCAGCTAGTAAGTACACTGGATGGATGTCAGCAATGGTGAAATTCTGAGAGCCTGAAAGAATATCAGCTAGAAAAGGTGAAGAGAAAACACCAACTGGGAAGAATTCTGCAGCTGTTCAACAAAAAGCAGTTCAAGCTCCTGTTTTGTGGCAAGACATGACTTCCAGTAACCTAGAGGAAAAATAAGTAAAATGTGCTCAGAGCTGATTAAAGTAAACAAAATATTCAAGGACTATATCATCTCGTATAACAAATGGCTGGAAAAAAATGGAAGAAGCTTTAAACAGATATTCAGATGAACTGATAAAAAATACAAAAATCAGAGATCAAAATTAAGAAAAGGCTGGCTGAGTATGAGACTGCTCAAGAAAAGATGTTTAAAAAATGGTAGAATTAGAGGACAGAGCTAGCAGGAAAAGCCTGTGATTTTCTGCTGTACTAGCAAAAACTAGAAGGAGCAGACTGCAGTAATTTTATGAAGGCACATGTAAGCAACTGGACTAGTATTCCACAGCAGGATTTGTTAATTGAAAAAGCACATCATGTGTATGCTTCAGACTTGGCCATGAGAAAGCAGCCAAGAACTGTATTAGTAAAGATGGAATCCTACCACCATAAAAAGTTGATCTTGACAAAACTGTGTCAGAAAGGATAGTATTACAAAATGGAGACAGTATAGTGTTTGTGGAAGATGATTATTCACTGTGCACCAGGTAGAAGAGGAGATTTATCCCAGCAGTCAGAGAATGTCAAGAAGTAGGAGTGAGAGTCAAGCTACTGTATCTAGCTAGCTTCAGAATAGTTTTTCCAGGGGATCAGTCATTTTTTGATGCAGAGCAGACTAAGAAGAAAATACAAAAGTTTGTCCAACAAAAAGTGAGCCATCAAGCAGAAGAATATGCTGCTTCTCATTCTTATGATAATAAAGTTCATAGTGAGACGTTGGCAGTGAAACATTTTCCAGTTTTCCAAAGGAAAATGCTTGAGAGACAGAGAAAAAAACAGGAGTTTATTAGAAGAATCAGTAGTACCTTGGAATTGAACCAGAATCAGGAGAAGGAAGATAGAGATGAACTGGAAGAAGACCAGCAACATTGAAACTAGTGAATAAATATCAGATTACAAAGCATAAATAGCATTTGTGAAATATGGCTGTTCAAGAGAAACTGAAAGAATGAACTTTTGCTGACTTTGTTAAACTTGAGGGATTGAAAGACATTTGCGTCACTTAATGTTATTAATGTTTGGAGGGATACAAAGGGGAAGATAAGAAGCAAAAGGTAACTAAGTAAAACAGTTTCTAAAGAGTATTTCTATAAAACATTTAATGATGCAAATTACATGTTGTATGGTGGAACATTTTCAGTTATTGTATGTGATAAAGATGCTGGAGTAAGCAGAAGCTTTTTTTTTCTTTTTTCCTCTTTAGTATTAAAAAAGTAGGAATTACAGTGCAAAATAGAAAAAAGGCTGGAGAAAAGCATTGTTAAGTTAAAAGACTGTAATTCAGGGTAGCTGAGGTGAGGATGGGATTTAAAAGTACACAGATCATAACATATGTTGAGCTGATAGGTTTTCCCTTACATTTGCATAAGTGAATATCTGTATTAAGACCCTTGACATAATCTAGTAAGTTTTAACTAGAATTAAGTAAATAAGAGAACACTGAATGTAATTACAATTTTTACTTTAGTAATAGAGAAGTATGTAAGAGTGGTACAGGATATGTACGAGGGTAGTGTGACAGTGGTGAGGTCTGTGGTGGGAGTGACAGATGCATTTAAGGTAGAGGTGGGATTACATCAAGGATCAGCTCTGAGCCCTGTCTTATTTGCAGTGGTGATGGACAGGTTGATAGATGAGATCAGACAGGAGTCCCCGTGGACTATGATGTTTGCAGATGACATTGTGATCTGTAGTGAGAGTAGGGAACAGGTGGAGGAGACCCTGGAGAGATGGAGATATGCTCTAGAGAAAAGAGGAATGAAGGTCAGCAGGACTAAGACAGACTATATGCGTGTGAATGAGAGGGAGGATAGAGGAATGGTGAGGATGCAAGGAGTAGAGATGGCGAAGGTGGATGAGTTTAAATACTTGGGATCAATAGTTCAGAGTAATGGTGAGTGGAAGAGAGGTGAAGAAGAGAGTGCAGGCAGGGTGAAGTGGGTGGAGAAGAGTGTCAGGAGTGATTTGTGACAGACGAGTACCAGTAAGAGTGAAAGGAAAGGTCTGCAAGAGGGTAGTGAGACCAGCTATGTTAAATGGGCTGGAGACAGTAGCATTGACAAAAAGGCAGGAGTTAGAGCTGGATGTGGCAGAGTTAAAGATGTTAAGATTTGCACTGGGTGTGATGAGGGTGGACAGGATTAGGAATAAGTATATTAGAGGGTCAGCCCAGGTTGGAGGGTTTGGAGACAAAGCCAGAGAGGCAAGATTACGTTGGTTTGGACATGTGCTGAGGAGGGATGCTGAGTATATTGGGAAAAAGATACTAAGGATGAAGCTACCAGGTAACAGGAAAAGAGGAAGGCCTAAGATAAGGTTTATGGATGTGGTCAGAGAGGACAGGTAGGTGGTTGATGTGACAGAGCAAGATGCAGAGGACAGGAAGAAATGGAAACGGAAGATCCGCTGTGGCAACCCCCTAACAGGAACAGCCAAAAGAAGATGATGACTTTAGTAACAAATTATGTTCTTCGTGTTTCACTGTTGCAGTCATCACCTGTGGGTTATCTCTGCTGTGGTAGCCCTCGGCTGGCCCGAATACCAGAGTCATTTTTTTTTTGCATCAGCTGCAGTTGCCTGTAGTCTGCTGTCAGGTTGTCAGTGCTGTAAAGCAAGGCAGCCAACATCATTACATCAGTGTTTCTTGCCGTGGAGCCCGTAGCAGAAGCAGTTCGCACGAGTGCCGATCAGTCGCTATCAGAAGTTCGATTTCAGCAGAAAACATCTACAGTACTCCATTGGGGTTCCTTTTTTCTTGCGCTAACTGATGTCCGAAAAAGGTAATTGTCTCTTCTGTGGAAAGCAGATCCCACAACGAGACTTCCATTCTTACTGCATCACTTGTTTAGGCCCAGAATACGATGTCCCCCATTGCCGGTTCTGTGCCCTCTTTAATGCAAGAACCATTCGCCGTAGAGCTCTTTTTGTGGACAGTTATTTTCGTGTTCTGTCTTTGTATTCTGATATGGCGTCCATCAGCCAACAATCTGTGGACATTCTGAAAAAACTTAGAGATAAAAATATGGACAGACCACACAAGGCTAAGCCTTCTGACGATGCTTCCGCCAAGGAGGTCGTCAGTTCTTCGGAATTCAGTGAGGTGCTTTCGCAGCCCCTGATGCCCGATTCAGTATCTACACAGGCCTCTGCCAAGACCCTTTTGGAGTCTGGTATGCTGCAGAAATCGTCTTCGTCTTCCAAGCCTTTGGCTGTCTCTGCCTCGGTTGGGTCCGGAGCCGCTACTCAGGCACCGGCTTCCGAGGAGGCCTTTCGCACTACCGAATCTAGACAAAAAACGTCTTCTCTTCTGACTACCATTTCTCTCAGACCAACGGATTCTCTCAGGCCTAGAAGCCAATCCATTCCTAGGAAATCTTCTTCTAGCCACCATCTTGCTACTGCTCCACCACCCCAAGCACAAATGCTGAAAATGGCATAGGATCTCATTTCCCTTATCCGGGGTAGTCAGGCCACAACTTCTGAAAGGAAAAGGCACCCTTTTCCAGAATTTGACAGAACAGGATTCTGAGGAATCTGACTATTCAGTTTTTGAAGAGAAACAGCATCCCTTAACTGCTTATGAGGATTCAAATGCAGAGGAATCCATCCCTTCTGCCTCCCATGCAGAGGACCTTTCCTTTGGGGAATCCCTTTACTCCCTCAGGGAACATTTCCAGTGAGAATCCCAGGACTTCCCACAGTCTAAGAAAAGACCTAGAAAGTTTCTGGACCTGCCTTAGCACAGACCCCTGGCCACCCCCCCTACTTTAGAAGTGGTGGATGATGTTTTCCATGAATCCAGCTTAGCCCCTGATGCCCTCCCTCCTGCTCCCAGTAAACCTGACAGAGTACTGAATTCTCACAAATACCTGTACAGAAATCCTGCTGCAGACCCAGAGGTCATTACACAGGGACCTAAAGGAGCTAAGACTAGTTCTGCCAAATAACCTCCTTCTGACAAGGACTCCGGAGCTCTGAACAGATGGGGTAAAAAAGTATACACCTCTGCAACCTTAGCTATCAGAACACTCAATTGTCAGTTCCATATGTTAAAATATCAACAACACACTTTGCAACTATTAAAACAGAAAATTGCTACTTTTCCCGACCTTGCCAATTCAAAAGAGTTAGCAGATTTACTGCACTCTGCTTGTCAACTGGCCAAACACTCATTACAATGTGGATATGACACCCTAGAAGCCTCTAGCAGGGCAGCAGTGACAGGATCTGTTATTAGAAGACATGCATGGCTGAAGAAACAACCTCTCCCTGATCATGTAAAGTCTAAACTTACTGATGCACCCCTAGATAAGGAGTGCTTGTTTGGGGAAAAAGCAGAAGAGGTGCTTAATAAGATGGAAGATAAAGCAAAATCTATGCAAACAGTAAAAGATTTATTTCAGGTACACCCCCCCCCCCCCAGGTTCAGTAGGAACTTTCCCTCTAAGGACTGGGCCTTCCCTGCACCTGGAAGACAGGGCCAAGGTTAGCCCCGCAGGGACAGACCATCCAGGCCCCTATCCCAGGGCCAGCAGAGAAGCAAACAATGGACCACTTCCGTCTCTAAGGCAGGGAGTTCTAAGCCAACCTTCTATGGCAAACACAATGACTCCCCCTCCTCCCTCTGCCCTCCCATCACTCATCAAAAACTAGGAGGAAGGATTTCCCTCTTCAAAGACGATTGTCTTTCTTTAACAAAGGACCAATGGGTCTTAAAGATCATTTCTCAGGGATACAAATTCTCTTTCAGCGAACTCCCAATTTCAAGAGGGTACCTGGACTTGTCTCCAAATCAGTGGGCAGAGGCATTGAAACAGGTACAAACTCTCATATCCCAGGGGGCAGTAGAACCTGTATCCTCAGATCAAGCAGGCTAAGGATTTTATTCCAGACTATTCCTTGTTCCCAGAAAAGAGGGCACTTGGCACCCCATCCTGGATCTCTCCATTCTGAACACCTCCCTGGTGGTCCCCAGATTCAAAATGCTAACTTTGCAGCAGCTGCTGCCTATGCTAACAAAAAATGTCTGACTAGTAACCCTAGACCTAAAAGATGCCTACCTCCATATCCCCATCAGGGAATCATGCAGGAAATTCCTGTGCTTCAGAGCAGGCTCACAACACTTTCAGTTCTCTGCTCTGCCCTTTGGCTTATCTACTGTGCCCAGAGTATTCACCAAATGCTTGGCCCCAGCCATAGCATTCTGAAGACAAAGAAATATACAGATTTACCCGTACCTGGATGACTGCCTCATTCAGGCAGAGTGCAAAGAAAAGCTGCTCCAAGATCTTCTCTTTGTCAGATCACTCCTAACTTCCCTACGGTTCACTATCAGCGAGAAGAAATCAAAGCAAAACCCCACCAGGAAGATAATTTTCTTCGGAGCTCTGCTAGACACATCATCCCAAATGGCCTTTCTGTCCCCAGAAAAGCAGAGCTTCCTGCCTCTCTATTTTACCCAGCTGGCTTCCAGAAGTTACCTCACTGTGAGGAAGTCCCTGCAAGCCCTGGGATACATGGCATCTTGCATCCTTCTCATTCCTCTGGCCAGGCTTCACATGAGAAAACTTCAGTGGTCTCTAAAGAACCTTTGGTGTGAGCACTGTCTGTCCCTAGAGACCTCTCTCCCTGTGATCCCATGTATAAGGGCCGAGTTTCTCTGGTGGGTAGAGACCTGTACCTGGAACAAGGGTCTTCCCTTCATCCTCTGCCCTACTGGCCAGATCATCACCACTGATGCCTCAGACATTGCTTGGGGCACTCACCTAGCAGGCAGGTGCACCCAGGGTATTTGGGATACCTAGCAACTTCACTTGCACATCAATCAGAAAGAAATGATGGCAGTACAAAAGGCTCTGACATCTTTCAAACCCCATCACAGGCCAGGGATTCATCTTATAAAAATAGACAACACCACAATAATGAGGTATAACAACAAACAGGGGGGAGGGGGACCCAATCTTACCCCCTGTGCAGGTTAGCCATGAGCCTCTGGCTTACAGCCACCTCTATGAGTCTACACCTAATTGCCCAGTACCTACCAGGGGTCAACAACACCCTGGCAGACCACATAAGCAGAAACTTACTGGACCCACACGAATAGCAGCTCAACAGGGAAATTTTTCTGCAAATCACTCAGGAGTGGGGGACTCCGGAAGTGGATCTCTCTGCCTCACACCTCAACCACCAGCTGCAAAAGTTCTGTACCTGGGAGTATCACCTCTTAGCGTGGAAGGTGGATGCCTTGACCTTCCCCTGGAACTCCCTCTTTGTGTACATTTTCCCTCCTCTGCCCCTTATTCCCAAGCTGCTGATCAAAGTAAGGGAGGAGAAACCAAAGGCCATCCTCATTGCTCCAGATTGGCCCAGACAGCATTGGTACCCCTTACTGCGCAACCTGACCTTACAGCCCCCCCAAGCAGCTTCCCCCTGATCTCAAACCTCTTGACCCAGGGGAAGGGGAAGATACTGCACCCAGACTTACAGATTCTCAATCTGTCAGCATGGCTTATACCTTAAAAGCTAACAAGTAGTCCCTGTTAAGCAAACAGATCCTAGACATCATCGCAGAGGCCAGAAGGCCCAGCACCAGAAAATCATAAGCAAGGAAATGGAAAAGATTCTGCTCCTGGAGCCACTCCAAAGAGGCCAGTACCTCCCATCCCTCTTATCTTGGATTACTTAGCCGAGTTGCTCAATAGTGGCCTCTCTTTCTCCTCTATTAAAATCCTTGCCTCAGCCGTTTCTGCCCATTTCGATTCAGACCCACCCCTCTTCTCTCATCTTTTGATTAAGCAATTCCTCAGAGGGGCTTCTAATATCAGACGTCCCAGAAGACCTTCCACGCCACCCTGGGACCTGAATTATGTTCTAGAAAAAATAACCTTACCTCCTTTCGAACCTGCTGCTTCTACAGAATTGAAGTACCTCTCCTGGAAGACTGCCTTCCTACTAGCTATCACCTTAGCCAGAAGGGTATCATAGCTTCAGGCTCTCATGGCTGTTGAGCCCTTCATCATGTTCCATGTAGACAGGATCTTCCTGAGGACTAACCCCTCCTTTATGCCCAAGGTGGTATCTGACGTGACCCTAAACAAGGCCATACACCTACCCACCTTATTTCCCAACCCTCAAAACAAGGGGGAAAAAATTCTACACTTGCTAGACATGCACAGACAACTCAGATACTATCTGGACCGTACTAAAATTTTCAGAAAAACAGACCACCTACTTGCCAGCTTTGTCCCTGGGGCGGATGGGAAGCCCATTTCCAAAAAAACCATTTCCAAATGGATATCACACTGTATCCATTTTTGCGACAGACTACATGGGAACCCACACCCAAGTCTATCCATACCCATTCCACTAGAGCAGCCTCCACTTCCACAGCCTTCCTCAGAGGAGTCCCCACCAGGGACATCTTGGAAGCTGCCACCTGGACCTCTGTCCATACCTTTACAAAGCATTACCACCTACCTCTTTTTTCTAAGGCTAGGTCAGGGTTTGCCTCTGCAGTTCTGCAGGGCCTGCTGATCCATGCCTAGGACTCTAACCTTTCCTTCCCACCCCTCTCCTCAGTTTTGGGAATCCTCCCACAGGTGATGACCGCAGCAGTGAAACACAAAGAACATAGTACAGTTGTGTAAACTTACCATAAATGTAGATGTTTGAGTGTATTCACTGTTGTAGTCCTGGTTTACCTCCCTCCATTCCCCATATAGCATCTTTCCCTAGGGGGACATAAGCTTCCCACGGTGGCTTTTGGCCACCAGGATCACCTTTCCTTATTTCCTTGTGCTTCTGACAGGTTAGGGCAAGAAAAACTGATGTATTGATGTCGGCTGCCTTGCTTTATAGCACTGACGACCTGACATCAAACTACAGGCGACTGCAGCTGATGCAAAAAAAATTGACTCTGGTATTCGGGCCGGCCGAGGGCTACCACAGCAGGGACAACCCACAGGTGATGACTGCAACAGTGAATACACTCGAACATCTACATTTATGGTAAGTGTACACAACTGTGCTTTCAACATGTCTTTAGGAGCCTGCAGCTAGGGCTATTTTTTTTTCTTTTCGTTTATTTTTTCATGGAGATGAGCTGATTATAGAGCAATACAAAGACAGAGCATTGGTTTCTTTAAGTTAATGTTTTCTGAAAGCGTGCAAGTTGTTTTTCACATCTGGGGTGGCAATAAAGATAAAAAAGAAACAGACAGCAGTTGGTGTGAGTAGGAGAACAAACAGTAACATGCATCTTAGCATGGATAACCTTAATTTAGGTCAGAAACTGCCTGCGTCTGAAGCTATTTAGGACAGTTGTTCCTACTAGGAGGGTTAAACCTTATTATATGTAGATCATAGGAGGTTACTAAGTTAATGGCCATGATGCCCTTACAAGCCTAGTCACATTTTACTGTCTTTTAATGGTGCTATTAGTAGCCATGACTCAACACCTACTGCCCCTGTCCAGAAGGGATGCAGGTGAAACCTCAGGGGTAAATTTATGATTCCCCATCCAGTTATCCAGATTATGCTTGAAAAGGTTCAGTTAAGGGCTCTGTTTTACTAGGATTTGAAGCTTAGTCCAAAGTAGGGAGAGCCTCTGGGAGATGAACCTGTCTCTCCAACAGGTCCTGTAAAGGATACTTCTCATGTTGGGGTTGCTAGAGCAGGTGCAACAGGTACCATTAGTCTTGATAATGTGTAGCATTTCCATCAGGGCAGGATCTGCTGTTGCCCTGTAGGCTAGGCAGAGATCACTCCTGAGTAGTCTATACAACAGAGTATAGTGACATGGATTTTAGTATATCAGCATAGGGCAGGTGTTGGACACCTTGAATTTTCTTTGTAAGGTACCTCTGAGGTCTCTGCAATTGTTGGAGGTGCCTATCGAGGTGCATACCAAAGGGTGCATTGTACTCTATAATTGGTCTAATATGGAAGGAGCATAGGGGGATTATAACCTCTCTTTTTCTGGAGAAAATGTAGAAGGCTTTCTTAACTGCTGTGGAAACATGCTGGTGAAAGGAGAGGTTGCTGTCAACCTGTGTGCCCAGATCTCTTACCACGGATTGGGTACTTAAGGTGTGGTTGTTAATGTGGTACTTTGCAGGGACATCGCCCTTGCCAAAGGGGATGATGCACATTTCTGCATTTAACGTGAGCCCATGACTTTGGCACCAATCGTTGGTTTGAGTAAGATCTTCCTGGAGGGTGTCAATGTCACTAGGGGATTCAGTGACTGTGCCCACGTTTGCAGTCATCTGGAAACTTTGTTAGCCACATACTGTTTGTTTTGGCCTATACTTCTGAAAAGTAAATTCCAAACACTAGGGGTCCCAGCACCGAGCCCAGTGGTACTCCACTGGTTGCTGGTCTGAAGGTGGATGAAGAGCACCATATTTTAACTGTGTGTGTTGTATTGGTGAGCCATTTTGCAACCCACCTGACTATATACTGATTTACGTTCAGTTGGGTAAGTTTATCAATGATACCTGACTGGAGGATGGTGTCTAAGGCCTTTGTTAGGTCTGAATAGGCAGTGTGCACAGTTTTGACTTCATCCAGGGCTTTGGTGACTGTCTTGAAGAAGTTCACCAAGTTTAGTAGGCATGATCTCCCTTTGATAAAGCCAGACTGGGATGGGTCTTGTGTTTGGAGGTCTCCTATATCCTTGTTGATAAGGTCCATGATGATTCTCTCTATGGCCTTGCATATGAGGCTGGTCAGACTTACTGGTCTGTAATTCCCAGGCTCAGCAGAGGAAAACCCTTTGTGGAGGGGGATGACAGTGACATTTTTCCAGTCTGCAGGACCATACCCGGTGTTTAGACTGTGGTTAAAGAGGGTACTCAGAGGTACAGCTATATCTTGCTTTAAATAATTTAGGATGCAGCTAGGAATGTTGTCTGGTCCCGTAGATGCTGTGTTTTTAGCCTTGGCAAGGGCATAAAGGACCTGCTCCGTAGAGATTTCTGGGGAATGATATGTAGGAGTGATTTCTTGTGGTATATTGGGTGGAGACAGGAGGGAGAATTTTCATTGAACCTATATGCCAGCAGGTTTGCAATATCACCAGGTTCAGTATAGCCAAAGAATGCCTTATGGTTACCCTTGGGTAGGATGCCACTTTAGATTTGTAGTTGGCTATGGATTTTTTCACTAGGTGTCTTACTTGCTTATTTAAGAGAAGAGGGAGTTGTCTGAGTGTGGAGACCATCTCCTACTGCTTTTAGACAGCAGTTCCTTTCTCCTGTTATATAGCCTGTTTATGGTGGATGTACATCAGGCAGGTTTGTTCTTACATGAGGAACTTACTTTTATCCTGTGTGGTACAGCTGAGTCAACCTGAGTCTGAAGGTGTTTATACAAGGCTTTGGTATAAACCTCGGCATAGGTATCCTTGCCATCAGTAGGGGTAGGGGCTATGAAACTAGTAATATTGTCTTGTAAGAGATTATAGTTTTCTTTACAGAAATTTTTTAGTCCTGTTCCAGCTGGGGGAGGGTCAGACGCTATAGTTACTTCCAGTGTGACTGACCTGTGGTCAGATCTAACTAGAGATGACTGTACACTTGGGGTGGTGCAATGATCACTCATGTTCGTAAGTACTAAATCCACAATGTGTGAACCCCTACTGAGGGTTTCCACTAACTCGTCCAGGGCATTAGAATTTACAAAGTTCAAGAATCGCTGGATGAGAGTGTTGGTACAGGTGAAGTTAGACCAATTTATAGATGGGTAGTTGAAGTCTCCCAAAACCAGGGTATTTGATGGTATATTGAGGGGACTCCAGGAAGTCCAGGTAGGCATTGTGGGTGTCCTGATTCATGGAGGGATCCTATAACTGGTGTTAATTTGAAGAGGAGTTTTACCTATGGAGGGTTGTACTTGGAGTAGTTTGAGGGACTCGTTTAGTCTTACCAATCTGGAGGAGTATTTGTCTTTAATAAAATTGATACTCCTCCTTTGGACTTCCCACTCTTGTTTGATGGTCTGAACAAGTGGAAAGCATTGTAACCCAGTATGGCCTGGGTGCTTTCCGCAGCCTTGAACCAGGTTTCTGTGACAGCACAGATGTCAGCATCCTCCAAGTTGAGGGCAGTTTCCAATGAGTGCAGTTTTAGTTTTAGACTCCTAGCATTTAGCAGCATGACTTTGATGTTGGTTTTAAAGGAGCAATTTAAGTTGGAAATTTTGTACTTGTGACACTGTCTAAAAAAGGCACTGGGGGTGGCAGGAGCCTTTGCCTGAAGCCAAAATCCTGGAGTGACAGGTGAAGACCATCTCAGGCAAAGCATTGAGGTATATCAACCATATCATCCCAGGCTGACAGGAAATGGATTCCCTTAGAACAGTGGTGCACAATGTCCGACCTATGATGCAGTGGCATCCGACCCCCAGAGAGTAATCAAAAATTAAAAAAAAAATGTGAAAAAATGCTATGCCTTATTCCAGTCGCACAAACTTTCCAGCACGTGCTTACTTACCTAATTGACACAGTTGTGCACACCTCTAATTTTAGCCGTGGAAGTAATTATACTTTGTTGTTTATAACTTGTAGTCTGTAAACAGTAGTAACTTTCTGCAATAAGGCATGGCTGCAAGCCAGAATAAAGTTAAATGCAAAGTTGATGTAGAAAACAGGCAATTTCATGATGACTGGATGGAGCAGTACTGTTTTATTCAGCAGCGGAAGAACATTATTTGAGCTGTCTTAAGTAAAAATGCCAGACACCTGTACCTATTGTTAACTCGTAACGAATTACTATGTTTTGAGGTGGCCCGCAGATGCATTAAGAATTTGTGTAGTGGCCCTCCCCACAAAAATGTTGTGCACCACTGCCTTAGAATGACCCGCAATGAAGCCAGTTGTTGAAATCAGTCATCTTTTGCTTGTATTGCGGCATCATCCTAGATGAGGGTAGTATACTGCTTAAAGCATAGGGTCATACATGCCTGGAACACTCAGAGAGCTCAGTTGTGTCTCTCTTCATATAGTCCAGAGATGTACGTCTCAAGTCGTTAAGAGCAACATGTGCAATGGCAGAGTCATAACAGCACTTGCTGCTCAGAGACTTGATTGCATGTGTGATGTTCTGGAAACTGGCACCAAACAGCTAACTTTGACCTTCTCCTTATCCAACCTGGTAAGTGGCATATCAGTGTGTCTCACTACAGAATCACCTATGACTAGTACATTTGGTTTTGTGTTATGCCTTAATGGTTTACTTGATGAGAAACTGATGTGACTTTTTATGTGTACTGTGTTTATCTGCAAGTGAATTATGTCTGATATGCTTGTGCTTGGGATGTCTCTGACATTTGGGTAGGTTTTTAGAGAGGACCTCCGCATATGTGGGGTTATGTGTTGGTTGCATGGTAGGTGAGAGTGGTGAGATGTGAGGGCTGACAAACTGCTTAGGGTCAGGTATACTGACTGGCAAGCGAGGGAGCTTTGATTTTATGTTTTTTTATGTAGATGCACCTCTCGAATGCTGGGTTGGAGTATCGTAAACGAAGTGAGTTGTCAGTGTACATGAGACAATTTCTACATTGCCTCAGAAAGCCTAATTACACCAGGGCAGTAGAAATGGTGGGGTATTGTCCTTCTATAGTGCTAGGTAAAAGGTGTGGTCGGTATTAGGGACTGACCAGAAATGACCAGTGGGGGATCTTGTGAGAGGGTAGTCCACTAGTATAGATGAGAAGAACTATAGAGGGTAGCTAAGAAGCTGTACTGATCTGTAGACTGACAGGGAAGCACAACCATAAAAATGTCCCACCGGAGAACAGACCACAGCTATGGGAAAATGTAATTCTCCTATAGCTGTCAACAGTAATCACAACTCTGCGACAGTGGGTTGTATTACGTGCCACACAATTGTGGGGCTTTTAAAATAAACGAAAAAGCCTTACTGGTGTGCAAAACAGCCAATCAAAAGCTCAGAACAGAGCCATAGACCAGTGAGCTTCAACGGATGGGTTTCTAGCCATACGCCTCCTGCCACAAGGGTGCAGGGGGCCCTCTCCAGAAAAAGTTTGCTGGGGATTAGTGCTCAATTCAAATTCAAGCAGAAATGGACACAGATGAATCTATGGTTAGTCTATGCTAAACAGTGCAAGTGCCCAGAACACAAGTTAAATGCAGAGGTTGAAAAGCAGTCAAAATTTACAGTAAAAATGCAGAAATAATCAGCAGAAACTGTGAAAATAGTTAGCAAGTGCAGAAATACAAGCAAAATTGTCTTGTCTTTAGTTGTAAGCCTCAGATGACTTAGAGACAGATAGCAGAGTACTAGCTGGTTGCCTAACTCTGTGGAGCTTGGTTTAAACATGTGCAAACCCATGCAAATGCAGGGCTTTTAAAATAAATGACAGAGTCTTACTGGTGTTCAAAATAGCTAATCAAAAGCACAGAACAGAGCCTTAGACCAGTGAGTTTCAATGGATGGGTCACTAACCACACACGTCCTGCCACAAGGGTGCAGAGGGCCCTCTCCAGAAAAAGTTTTATTTTATTTATTTATTTTGCATTTGTTAACTGGGTAGTGTCAAGCTGGGCAAGTAGCCCGTTTTCAATGGAGACTCGGGGAGAAAAACTCCATAACAATAGTACAAAAAAAGATTTCAAAAATTTTACAAAGATTTACAAAGAATAATCAAAAGGTTTAACAGTTGCCTACAATTACAATTTACAAAAAGAGAATGTAAACAGAATACATTATATTTCCTAAGCCTTACTACAGACTGTAATGTGAAACTCATTAGATACTTAACTAAAATAAACCATTGTAAGCAAAACAAGGAGAAGATAGCAGAAAAAAAAACATTTGATTGATGGCATGAGAAACTAGCCAGGAGTATTATAGGAGCATAGCCATTGTTGAGTAAGGTATTCCTTTAGGAGTTGTGTGAAGCTGTGACTATGTGCATTTTTTAGGATATTCTGTGGTATTAGGTTCCACTGTTTGGCTACTTTATAGGAGAATAGACAGTCACCAAGGTAATTATGGGACTTAGTTACCTTGAGTATAAGTTTATCAGATAATCTAAGGATCCTGGGGTTGATAGTTAGTTACACTAGGTTGGAGATTGTTCCAGCCGCCACAGCAGTTCCTTCTAGCAGCTCTTTAGTGTCAGGAATCCCTGGTGATGGAGATGGCTCAACTGATGGTACTACGGCTGCTATAATTACACCTTCTATTTCTGCTGCATCATTTGATTTTACGGAAATGCCACTCCTCTTAATTTCTGGACAAACACCACCACCTAACCAACTTGGTTTCCGTGCTGCTTTGAATACAGATATGGGAGCGAAATCTAAACATATGGCTCCACTTAATCTGGACAATTTTTTACCTCTACCCACAAGAAAGCGGACAAGGTCCGACGAGAAGACCCAGCTGGGGACGACGAAAGAGAAAGTTTTCTGGAGAAGACAACAGTGTGGATCGACGAACCAGAAAGTAAATGGACTTGTTTTTAACTCGTCTAACTTTGCTCTTACTACAGCAGAGTATACTTTGTTAAACAAGGGTCTTTCTTATATTCCCTCAGCAGGTACAAATTTAACAGATTTACTTTTAGACCTTAGACTCTTTGGCAGGAATATAGCATTGAAAGTAATGTACTCTAATGAAGATTCCCTTAATAACATTGAGAATGGTTCTAGGTTAAGACGGAAGAGGGCTTTTTGTCCTGTCATTCCAACACGTTGACTGTTTCGTTAGATTATGTGAATATGATTTTTATGAATTGTTTTCTGGTGATTATCGCTGTAAACGTACCTACTTTAATATGCTCAAGGATGAACATCGAGCGCTTCTTTCCTTGCGTGGAAATGATTCCCTAACCATTAGACCCGCTGATAAGGGCGGTGGCATTGTTCTTCTAGACTCTTTTAGTTATATTGAGGCCATATTAACTATGTTGCAAGACCCTCAGACCTATCAAATGATTGATACCCTGCTTCTGGACAAGGCTATTAGAGGAATTTGGGATAATTTATATGATCTCCTAATGTGTAGGCAAATTGACTATCAACTCTATTCTTATTTATGTGTTGAACATCCACTAGTTCCTTTAATAAAAGGTCTGCCTAAGGTACATAAGTCTTTGACATCTCCCCGAATGAGACCAGTTGTATCTGGTGGTGGCTGGGTGACAGAGACCATGTCAGTATATGTTGAACACCAGCTGGGTCCATTAGTTAAAAAGATTCCTACCATACTTAAGGATACTCTCCAACTGTTGGATGATATTGAGATCTATAATTATGATCCCACATGTTCAAAATGTGTCTTGGTTACATTAGATGTTAAGAACCTATTTACATCTATTCCCAATGATTTTGGACTTGAAGCTTTTAGAGAGGTTCTTACTAGCTGTGAAAGTATGTCTAATGAGGAGACTGTGCTTATTACCACACTTCTATACATTGTGCTGACCAATAATATCTTTATTTTTAATGGCCAGTTATATTTACAGCATTTGGGTATTGCAATGGGTACCCCCTGTGCGAACTCCTACGCCAATCTTGCCATGTACCATTGGGAGAAGGCTTTTCTGTTTGACCATTTGGGGTTTTCTAATATTCTCCTTTATCGAAGTTTTGTCGATGACATTCTATTTTTATGGAAAGATGATGAAGGAGGTTTGAATGATTTTGTTGCTTACTTGAACTCTACAACCCACTTCTTAGAGTTCAGTATGACCTCTTCTTGTGTTTCTGTAGATTTTCTTGATATTACCATTCATCTAGACTTTGCTGGACTATTGAGTACCAATTTATATCGGATACCCTGCTGGACGAATGCACTATTGCATTTTAATAGTATGCATCCCAGGATGACCTTTTCTAACATTGTTAAGAGTCAAAACCATAGACTGAAGAGAATTTGTAAAGATCCAGATGACCTGTTATTACAGTTGGATGAGTTAGATAAGTTATTTTTGGACAGGGGCTATAAGAAGTCTATTTTAGTAAATGTAAGAGAGGAAGTAATGGGCTCGAATGTCTCCTCAACAAGAAATATGACTGGTTATGGTAGTAGCAATAGGCTTCACTTTGTTACCACCTATACAGGAGATATCAGTTATATTGTAGAGGTAGTGAAGCACAACTGGCATGCCCTTTTATTGGACCCAGCCACTGCCAGGATAATTGAGAGGTCTCCATGTTTCACTTATAGAAATAGTAGCAACTTGAAATGCATCTTATGTACAGATGTAGTGGAGTGTCCCAATAATAGTTTGATTCCACATAGGAGTTTGAGCCATGGGACTTTTTCATGTAAACATTGCAGGATGTGTAGTGTTATAACTGTTGTACAGAATTTTGACCATTCTGTCCTAAACTACAGGTTTGTTCCTAGATTTACTTCTACCTGTAACCGTGTTAACTTAGTATATCTTGCATCTTGTAATTGTTGTACCTGTTTCTATGTAGGCAAGACTACACGAAGGTTGAGAGGCAGGATTTATAATCACTTGTATGACATCAAAAATTCAAATAAACAAAATGCATTAGCTAAACATGTGGCTAACTTTAGTAGGTTCATAGGTTCATACTAGGCTATCTGCCCTAGGGCATTTATAAGCCTAGCCAGAGTGTGTTTGGCTTTCGCCACCCATTTTAAATTAATTTTGCTATGCCCTTTTTCGAGGTTAGTATACTGTGCCTCTGTCTAACAGTGACACAGAAGTGATACCCGGGGTAAACCTACGATCCCCCATCCACTCATCAAGATTCCTCTTGAAGAGAGTCAATGAGGGACTCTGCCTAACCTGGACTGGGATTTTATTCCAGAGTGAAGGGAGCCTCTGAGTTATGAATTTGTCCCTCCAGCATGTCCTATTTATTTCAGTGCTGAGGTTCAAGTCTCTCGAGCGCGTAGCTCAATGGGATTTGGATTTTCTGAGGTGCAGCATGTCCATTAATTCCGGGTTGGACATGGCTTTATACGTCAGGCACAGATCGCCTCTGAGCAGGCGGTATGCCACTGAGTAGAGCTGGAGTTTCTTTAACCGGCAGCATATGACATGCCCTTTGATCCTCTTGGTGAGGTACTTTTGGGGTCTTTCCAGTTGCTGCAGGTGTCTGGTAAGGTACATCCGAAAAGGGGCATTGTACACAATTATGGGCCTGATGAGGGATGAGTAAAGAGGCACGATGACCTCCCCTGATCTAGATGTGAATCCCTTCATGATTAGGTGGGCTATATAAAATGTTTTTCTAACCACTTTGGCCACGTGGTTGTCAAATGAGAGATTGCTATCAACTTGGGTCCCTAATTACTTCTTCCAGATTAATGGATTACCACCTATGTGGTAATTTGTGGGCACTTTGTTTTGCCAAAGGGGATGACTATACACTTTTTGGCGTTTAGCTTGAGGCCATGGCTCTGGCACCAGTTGTCTGTTTCTATGAGGCCCTTTTGGAGGATGCTTGTCTCGGCTGGAGAGTCGATTATAGCACCCAGTTTGCAGTCATCTGCGAACTTGGTCAGCCACAGTCCTTCCGTGTTGGCCTGTACCTCCGAGAAATATATACCGAACAGGAGAGGTCCCAGGACTGAGCCTTGTGGGATGCCACTTGTAACTGGTTTGGAGTCTGACATGGCTCCAGCAATTCTAACCATGTGGGTTCTGTCCTTGAGCCAGTTTGCAACCCATCTAGTGACAATAGGGGTTTATATTTAAGCTGGTGAGCTTATCTATAATGCCTGAGTGGGGTATTGTATCGAAGGCTTTTGCGAGGTCCAGGTAGGCTGTGTGGGCCACCTTCCCCTCGTCAATGGCCTTGGTGACTGTTTCAAAGAAATTGACCAGGTTTAAGAGGCAGGATCTGCCCTTAAAGCCGAACTGGGTAGGATCCAGTGTCTGTAGGTCCCCAATATCTTTATTTATGAGGTCCATGATGATCCTTTCCATAGTTTTGCAGAACAAGCTAGTCAGGCTTATGGGGCGATAGTTTCCAGGATCCGTTGAGGCACCACCTTTGTGGAGAGGGACCACTGTTGCTGTACGCCACTCTTTGGGTACATATCCTGTGGTAAGGCTGAGATTGAACAGTAGTTTTATGTTTGGGTTTAGCTCTTCTTGGAGTTCATGTAGGATGCAGCCCGGGACACCGTCTGGTCCCATTGATGCTGTGTTTTTTGCTTTGGAAAAGGCGGCTCTTACCTGAGCATCTGAGATGTCAGGGGCCAGCACTCTGCTGGGATAGATATTTGCCCTTTTGGTGGGGAGGGGGGGGGAGTTTGCACTGAACCTGTCAGCTAGGATGTTGGCAATGTCTGTGGGTTCGGTGTATTTTTTGTCATTTTGGACTAATTCTGAGCATATCTGGGAATTCCCACCTAGGTTCCTAACATAACTAAAGAAAGCCTTGTGGTTATCCTTAGTGTCCTGTGCAATTTTTCTCTCGAAGCTGGCCTTAGACGATTTTATGAGTGCCCGTTGTTTTTTGCTAACACTGATCAGAGATGCCTTCCCTTTTTGGGATTTTGCTCTATCATGTAGTAGCTTCCTCCTTCTGTTGTATAGTTTGTTTATGGCTGGGGTCCACCAGACAGGACGTCTGCCTTTGGAGGACTGGGTCTTGGTTTTATTTGGGATTGCATGATCCATGCATTCCTGAAGGTGTTCATAGAATGCATTTATAAAGGATTCTGCGGTCTGGGCCATATTTTCCACAGGCCCGGGGGCTTTGAAGGATTCCACCTCGGTTTTGAGGAGTGTGAAATTTGCTTTAGAGAAGTTTTTCACTGTGGTTTTCTGGGCAGGGGGTGGGGTCGGGATATGAATATCCAGTGAGATTAGTTTATGGTTTGATCTTACCAGTGAGGGATACACTTCTGGTCTGGAGCATAGAGTCCCCATGTTGGTGATGATCAGGTCCAGTATGTTTTCCCCTCTTGTGGGAGTGGTAACAAGTTGTTCCATAGCATTTGAGTTTATAAATTCTAGGAACCTTTGAGCTAGGGTTTTGGAGCTAGAGTAATGCTCCCAGTCTATGTTTGGGTAGTTGAAGTCACCCAATATAATGGTGTTTGGAGAGACCTTCATATTTTCCAGTGTTCTCAGGAAGGCCGAGTGGGGTTCCTGGGTTTGGGAGGGTGGTCTGTAGCAGGCTATAAACTGGAAGGCAGTTTTACCCACTGTTAGTTGCACATGGATAGTCTCTGATGCTTCGTGCTGTGCCACCAACCTGGAGGTGTGGGTATCTTTGATGAATATTGATACTCCCCCTCCTTTTGTGGTTCGGTCCAAGTTTTGGGGCCGAAAAGCATGGTATGAAGTATAACCTGCTAGTGCTGGGGTGCTCTTGGGAGCCTTGAACCAGGTTTCTGTTACTGCACAGATATCGATGTTCTCCATGCTAAGGAGAGTTTTGAGTGCGTGCATCCTGAGGTTTAGACTTCTGGCGTTGAGTAGCATTACTCTTAGTTTCTTATCCCTTGTGATACCTATGGAGGTGGGTTTGTGTCTTGAGCCGTGCCTAAAAAAGGCACTATGGGGGTAGCAAGAGCCTTTGCCAATATCCGAAAGCCCAGGGGTGACAGGTGCAAGCCGTCCCTAGCGAAGCATCGTGGCCTGTCGAGCATGTCGTCCCAGGCTGACAAGCATTGGATCCCCTTTGAATGACACCAATACTTAAGCCAATTGTTGAAATTGATCATCTTGTCTTCATATTGTGGCATCATTCTTGGTGAGGGTTAAGATGCTACCCAAGGTCAGGGTCATACCGGCCTGGGCCACATGCTGAGAGAGCTCCTCTATGTCTCTTTTCATGTAGTCCAAGGAGGTACGTCTCAGGTCATTCACACCAGCATGGACAATGACTGAGTCATATTTGTACTTGCCTTGGAGTGCTTGTGTTATGTGGCGGATCCTAGCGCCCGACAGGAAGCTCACCGTGACCTTCTCCTTGTTCAGCCTGGTGAGCGGGACATCAGTGTGCCTGATGATAGAGTCACCTATTACAAGTTTATCAGGTGTGTTGTTTAGCCTTAAGCGCTGTGACTGTTCGGCACACTGGCTTTGTGAGCTATGTTGCACGTGTTTTGTTTTGGGGTAGCGGTTGCTTGGGTGTCTACTTTGGAGGTCTCTGCTGCTTAGGCAGATTTTTATTTAGAGCCTCCGAGTATGTTTTTGTGCGTTTATGTGTTTGGTTTGCTGTCGTGGTAGGTCTATGTGAGACTGGAATTGTAGTGAGTGTGGTTTCCTTCTCCTCCTGACAGGTTTCGCCAGTACTGAGCTGAGAGAGCTTAGCCTCTACTTTGGCTATATGGTTGCATCTCTCACGTGTTGGAATTTGTTGGGAGGAGGAGAGGGTTGTCTGTGTACATGAGGCAGCTGTAACATTGCCTCAAGATTCCCAGATTCACCAGATGGACCAGAGAGGAGATTGGCAACTGACCTTTGGACATGCTAGAATAGTATTGGGAATTCCTTTATAATTGAAAAAAAAGGGCCAATGGGGAACAAGGTACTCAAGGGGAGTTTGTGAGGATGTAGTGCTTTTAATTTTTTAGTGCTGACTTATATAATTGCTTTAGTGAGCAAGTGCCAGGTAACTTAAATGCAGTGTATTACAGGTAACTTAAATGCAAAAATGACAAACAGTAACTTTCTTTCAAGTGAAACAAGGAAATAAGTACAGTAAGCAATGCAGATGTTACTAGGGATCCACAGAAGCGCTGAACCCATACGTTTGGTTCTGCAAATAGTGCCGATTAATGTGAGAGGGGGCAATTTGAACAATCAATTAGAGTTGGTAGAAGTTAAGTGGATTTTTAGATTACTTGTCCATATTTTTCCAGGGCTTAACAATCATGTTAGTCTTAAACCAGCCCTGGTAGCACATCCAGTAAAATAATATGTAATAAAATAATATAAAATAAAATAATATGTAATGAAATAAGATAAAATATAAACTAGAGTAAGTTAAGGTGGGATGAGCTTAAGTAAGTCATTATTAAAGTACAGTAATATTGTTGTTTGATCCATGACCAGTTCATAGTACACATTGTAACTGGTAAAGGGAATTCTTTGAAATTTTTTGTATTTTTTGTATTTGCACAAAAATTTGCTTGAGTTTTAATCTTCATTTTATTGTTTTTTTTATCCATGCATATTTATATATTTGAAGTACATATGTTATGTCTTGTTTTATGCATATATATATTTTTTTTACATGAATTTATATACATATACATTTATATAATTATGTTGGGATTTGTGTGTGTGACTGTTGAATATATACACACAATTTCCTCTTGTCTTCCTAACTTGGATTTTACTCTGCTGTAGTCAGCATTTGTCTTACTGCTGAAGGGGTTAATTAGTTAGGTTAATTAGTTATTTAATTAACTTGATTTGTCTGCTGTGAACTGGATTGGTTGGCAGTATTTTAAATCTGTTTAAATTAAGCTGTTTGACTGTTTTCTGAGATCTGATGAAGCATGTTTTTACATGTGAAAGCGCTTATCCGTTGAATATACAATAAATTTGTTTGATTTTTAGAGCCTGGTGGTCCTGCCTTGTGTCTTCACTTTGGATTTATTTTGCATTTGTTAACCGGGTAGTGTCGAGCTGGGCAAGTAGCCCGTTTTCAGTGGAGACCCAGGGAGAAAAACTCCATAACAATAGTACAAAAAAAGATTACAAAAATTTTACAAAGAATAATCAAAAGGTTTAACAGTTGCATATAATTACAATTTACAAAAAGAGAATGTAAACAGAATGCATTATATTTCCTAAGCCTTACTACAGACTGTAATGTGAAACTCATTAGATACTTAACTAAAATAAACCATTGTAAGCAAGACAAGGAGAAGATAGCAGAAAAGAAACATTTGATTGATGGCATGAGAAACTAGCCAGGAGTGTTATAGGAGCATAGCCATTGTTGAGTAAGGTATTCCTTTAGGAGTTGTTTGAAGCTGTGACTGTGTGCATTTTTTAGGATATTCTGTGGTATTAGGTTCCACTGTTTGGCTACTTTATAGCAAAATAGACAGTCACCAAAGTAATTATGGGACTTAGTTACCTTGAGTATACGTTTATCAGATAATCTAAGGGTCCTGGGGGTTGATATTTAGTTGCACTAGGTTGGAGATTGCTGGGCATTTTTCAGGTTTGTGAATAATGGAGTGGGCAGTGGTGTGCTGATTGAGCGATAACAGACTGGGAAATTCAAGCCAGTGTAGTTTTTGAAGAGCAAGGCAATGTTGACTCCTGTTGGATATATTAGCAGCAAATTTTGCTATTTTATTATAGCAGGAATCAAGTAGATATAAATCAGACGTGCGCAGGTTAGTGAAAAATTGAAAACAGTAGAGGAGAGTAGATAGGAGGTGGGATCTGGTTGTGGCTAGTCTGGCATTTTGAGTGAAATAAGGTTTGGCCCTATATAGTGCACCAAGTTTGATGTCAACTTTAATTGTAAGTGATATGTGTTTATCAAATGTTAGGTTGTTGTCTGTTGTGACACGAAGTAGTTTTGTTTGGTTAACTGGCTCTGTTATAGTGCCATTAGTGGAGTAGATGGAGAGAGGAGGTGGGTCTGCTTTGGATTTCCTCTCAGAGAAGATCATTAATTTTGTTTTGTTTGAGTTCAGGGTGAGTTGTATTTAATTTAGGTAATTTTCAATATCTAGAAACGATTTTTGAAGTTTATCCCAGAGTTCTTGTGGTGTGGGAGCAGAGCAAAAAGAGTAGTGTCATTGCCATATTGAATGATAGCAGGAAATTTAGTGGCAATGTTTAGACTGTTTGTGAATATAATAAAAAGGAGAGGGCCAAGCAGGAGCGGCCTTAGGTCAACTGGTGCCCTAGGCAAAAGGGCTCCATGGTGCCCCCACCATAGCACCTGGTGCCCCCATCCTGGTCTACATACACCAAATAAATACTGAAAAAGCACCCCTGCTACAATGGTGCCCTAGGCAGCCGCCTAGTTGGCCTATGCCTAAGGCCAGCTATGGGGCCAAGGATGGAACCTAGAGGAACCCCAATGGAGACTGGTAAGTGTGGATTTTATTATCCCATTTAGTTGCCTGTTGTCGATTAGTAAGGTAGTTAAAGAACCATTTGAGAGCTGTAGAGTTGCGGTTAAAGGAGGCAAGTGAGTAGTAGTTGGTGTGATACTGTATCAAAAGCTTTGAACATATCAAGGAATACAATAAAAACTAGTTGTCCATTGTTTTTGAGGAGGTTGATGTAATTAGAGAAACTTATGAGGGCTGTGGAGGTACTGTGTTTTGGACAGAAGCTGTGCTGTGAGTTAGATAAGAGGTTATTTGTAATGAGGTGGTCTAGGAGCTGCTTGTGGATGCATTTCTGTAAGAGTTTGGCTAGGGGTGAAAGAATGGCAATGGGCTGATAATAAGAGAGATCTTTAGATGGGCCTCCCTTGTGGAAGGGGATGATAATGGGATATTTTCCAGAGTAAGGGGACATATTGTTCTCCGGTGGATTGATTGATTAGGATGGACATGGGATAGGTGATTGAACTGGCAGCAGTTTTTCAGAAGTGACTAGGGAGTTGGTCAGCTGCTAGACAGGTTGGTTTTAGTTTTGATAGGAGTTTTTTTGATATAAGAGGTATGCATGAGTTTAAAAGAGAAGTAGTTGAGTGTAGAGTTAGGGAAGGTATGCACTGTAGGTGGTCGGTTAGATTTGTTGTTGTTTAAAAGTGATATGATAGTTGGGATGAAATGAGAGTTATATTGGGATGCTAAGCATTCAGTGTTTGTTACAGATGGTGCAGGGGTAGAGGTTTTGCCAGGGTTGAGGAGGTAGTTAATATTTTGTCAAAATGTTTGTGGGTTATTTATGTGTTTTTGCTGACAGGCTAGAAAATAAGATTTTTGTCAGATAATTGCTTCCTATTTAGGTTTCTTAGTTGTTTGTAAGAGGTGAGTTTTTCTGGGGTTTTGGAGGTTTGATAAGCAGTCCAGGCTCTGTCCCTTTGTTTAATGAGAGATTTAGCATCTTTGGTTATCCAAAGTAGGTTTTTGGCTTTGGAGCGTATTTTTCTTGCTGAAATTTGCTGGGGATTAGTGCTGAATTCAAATGCAAGCAGAACTAGACATAGCAGAATCTGTGACTAGTCTATGCTACAAAGTACAAGTGCGCAGAACACAAGTAAAATGCAGAGGTTGAAAATCAGTCAGAAATTACAGTAAAAATGCAGAAATAATCGGCAAAAACAGTGATGATAGCACGTGCAGAAATACAACCAATAATGGTCTTTAGTTGCAAGTCTCAGATGGGTCAGATGCGGATAGCAGAGTACTGGCTGGTTGGCTAACTCAGTGCAGATTGTTTTTTGTGTGTTTGTGTTAAGTTAGTGGGTTCTGGTAGTGTTCTATCAGTGTGTTTTTGAGGGTTTTCATTCAAACAAAAAATCTTCTAAAGTGTGACAAACAACCATATAAAAGATCATCCTGTAAAACATTAGTAAGTGCATGTATCACAAAAGCTGGAAATAGACGTCTGAAAAAGCTGTCCTATGTAGCAGGTAGATGCAGTAACCTGTTATAATAATGGCAGAGGTTTCCATTATTATGGAATGTGAGTGGTCTCACAGGTATAAACAAAAAGAAAGAATTATATTAAGAAGCTCAGAGTGCAAATAGTAGTGCTACAGGAGAGACAGCTGGAACGAACTGAACATGTGAATTTGATAAAGAAAGGATTTCAGGATGGATATTCAGCAGAATATTAGGGACAAATGGAAAGGGATGTACTTAGATTAATTGCTAGAGAAGCTCCAATAGTGATACAAGAGAAAAAAAAAGATAATGGTGGATTACGCTGGCATATGTTTATATTCCACCTAAAACTGATATTATGGAGCTTAAGAATTTTTTTGGCGAAATAATCCACTTTCAGAAGGGAATATTATGTATAGGTGGAGAATGGAATTTGATTTGCAACTGTGAGGATATATCAGGGAGAGCCTAGAAGGGAACATATAAAGGCAGGTACATTTTTGAAGAAATGTAGACAGATATTTGGTATGGAAGACATGAATTCTGTAGCAGGAACTCTGGGAGAATTTACATATTCTCCAAGGTACAATAACTGGGCTAAACTAGACAGAAATTATATTTCACAGAAATGTGCATTTAATTCAGAGTTTAATACACATCTACTTTTTCAGATCATACACCAATAATGACTAAAACAAAAATGCAGTGTAATGAATTAAAAAGAGAGACACTAGCGCTTCCCCACCTACCTGTTAAGGAATGTGTAGTGGAAATTGTTTGAGAGTTATTAGGGAAGGTGGAAGGTACTTCAGATGTTATAACTAGTGTTTGGGATACAATGAAAGTGGCATTTAAAAATAGAGTAGAAATAAAAGAAAAAGGGAAATGGTTAAGAAGTAACGATAATTATTTAAAGGGACTGATTCCAGAATAAAGGGAATTAGAACGAGAAGAGGCACAACCTGAGTGTTAAAGAAAAAATAAGGGAGTGCCTGGATAATATGCATGAGTTGAGAAAGATGGCTGTTAAGCAACTGTTTTTGATGATACCTCCAGAGCACAGAATCTTTTAGCACGACGACTTTGGCAAAAGAATGTAGAAAGGGTTGTTGCCAAACTTAAGGAGGCTTTTATAAGAAATAGAACCAGAGATCCTGTAGCGGTGTTACAGATAGATGAGATTTTTTTTGATAATTTGTATAGAATAGAAAAATGTGGAAATCAAGAAAAGACACAAATGGAAATATTTATGGAAGACTTAAATGTGGCAAGGTTAGAGAAACATTAGGCTCAACAATTAACAGTTAAGATAGGAGGAGATGAGATAAAAAGGGAATGTTTAACCAGTCTGCAGGAAAGTCTCCAGGAGTAGATGATATTTCTCTGGACATTTGGAAGCTGGGAGGGAAGAAGTGTTAAAGATCTGGACGGGTCTCTTTATAGGAGGGAAATTACCAACATCCTGAAAAAAGCAGTGGTGGCTGTAGTAACTAAAGATGGTAAAGAACCATCGGATCCAGCTTCATATAAGCCCATTTCAATTTTAAACCATGATTATAAAGTGTTTACCGCCTCACAGCAAGAGGTTCTCTGGTTCGATCCTCAGCTGGGGTGCCTTCTGTGCGGAGTCTGCATGTCCTCCCTGTGGTCGCGTGGGTTTCCTCGCACATCCCAAAGACATGCCGTAGGTGGATTGAACACTCTAAATTGGCCCTAGGTGTGAGTGTGTGCCTTCTGCGGAAGGTTGGGCGCTGGGCTGGCAACTGGACACTGTAAAACTCTACTGCCAATCATGAGCAGACAGGTGATCCACTGTGGCGACCCCTAACTGGGAAAAGTTGAAAGAAGAAGAAGATTATTTATATAATTGGTAAACGAATGGCAAAGGTGTTGCCAGTGGGTTTGTGGAGGGGGAGGCAAATATTTGACAACATTAATAGAACAATGATTTACCAGATGGAAACAGAATGTAAAAAAAAAATCATACTGCTGTTGGTGTATCTTGATGCAAAGATAGCATATGACAGAGTAAGCTGGGATTTTTTTGAGTAGGGCAATTGAAGCATTTTCATTCCCTGATAGAATAATAAGATTATGTAAGAGGATCTATGAGGATTCTGAGGCAAAAATTAAAGTGAGTGTTCCTCTCTGATAAGTTTTGTCTGAAAAAAGGAACCAGGCAGGGGTGTCTTCTTTCTCCTTTGTTGTTTGTGTTATATTTAGAACCATTGACAGAGAAAGCAAGGGACTCAGAAATTCAGGGATATAATTGGTACAGTAATCGAGAAAAGTTGGCTTTATTTGCAGGCTATATTATTTTATACCTGATAAAACCAGAAAATATTCCATGTTGTGAAACATCCTGAGATACTTTCAGGTTTTTTTAAAGATATAAAATTAATGAAGAAAAAACAACGCTATAGCTTATTTATAGGGACATGATAAAATTAAGTATATAGGAGTTATGGGTTAAAAAGTATTCTGTTATGGCAGCTAAGGATAAGTGATAAGAGACTAAACAGAAGATAATATAAAAACTGAGAAAATGGAAGTTCTTGTTTCTAGATATTGATAGCTAGATACAAACAGTAAAAATGTTTTTAGTCCCTTTTGTTTTATATTCAGGTCAGGCATATTTTTATCAACCATAGAAGTTGTGGATAGTAATTAACAAAGAGTTTAATGATTTCATCTGAGAGAGGAAGGGGGCAAGGGTCACGTGGGATAAGTTGATCCTTCCCATAGAACAAAGTGGTTTAGGATTACCTGATTTGAAGTGATATTTTAGAGCTACACAGTTAAGGGTCCTTTACATAACACAAGCTGAAAGCTACAATTTATATGGAAAGAGATGATAAAACGGAGGAAATTCAAGAAATACGATGAGTGGGATTTTGGACACAGATCCTTGAGGAGAATACTAGCAGTCATATAAAATATTATAGTCATAAAGTAGCAGAAAGTATTTTAAGAACTAAACTGGCACATGAATGGAGAAAGAAGATTCTGCTGAAAGAGGTGACTGCAGTTAGGGGTACCGAGACAAAGCAAGAGGGGGCTGGAGTTTACTGGAGAAAGCTAGCAAAGGAACCAAGTTATTAGTAACAAATAATTACAGAGGGAAGGTAATAGAAGCGGCCATGAAGATATTTGGACTGTGGGCTAGCAACTGCCTTCCCTATCAAAGATTGATATCAGAGTATAGTCAAAGAGAGAAGGATAGGGGAATCCTAAGTGAAAAACCTGCAGTGGTAGAGTTTTTAGTTGAGTCTAGAATAAAAGATGTTATAAAAGGGATAATTAGTAGGCATACAAGATATTGCATGTTAATTATAGTAATCAGTCAGAAACTGTTAGAAAAGATCAGGAAAAGAGACTAGACAAGCAATTCACAAAGAAATAGCGGGAGGACATATGTATGGCTCCCAAATATGCAACTTAAGTCTAGAAGATTTAGGATTTTTGCTTGGAAGTTGCATAGTTATTTTATACTTCAAGCAGACTTCAAAGAATGTTTCCTCAATTCGGTAGCAAATGTGGAAGATAGGGAAGGAAGAGACTACTGGGAACATGTGTTTTGTGAACATAATAAGCTGGCAGACTTTAAAATTCCCTAAAGAGTACTGTGCAATAAATACTGGACGAGCAAATGGGCGTAACTAAGGAAATTATTTTTTTGAGCTGGGTTACAGTATCTGAATTGCCTAGACATATTAAGGCCTTGTTAAGTTTAAGTATTGTGGCTGCCAAAAAAGAAACAATTACTTGAAAATGGAAATCAAAGTCTAAACCAATCCGTATTTGAAGTAGTGAATGTTGTGATAGAGATAGAAGAACTGATAATGGGATCTTTAGAAAACAGTAGGATAAAGTACATAGAAAAAGTGGAACTTTGGGGAACAATACATGAGGAAAAATGTTTTGGAGGAGGAATCCGGTTTAAGGGAAGAAAAGAATTGACCAATGTTTGTAATGTTGGATTAATTATATTGTAGAAAAATATATATGTGAAGTATAATGTTTGTAACTGTGAACAAGGTAATATGTTAAAGATCTGGACGGGTCTCTTTGTAGGAGGGAAATTACCAACATCCTGAAAAAAGCAGTGGTGGCTGTAGTAACTAAAGATGGTAAAGAACCATCGGATCCAGCTTCATATAAGCCCAAACCTTCCCAAACCCAGGAACCCCACTCGGCCTTCCTGAGAACACTGGAAAATATGAAGGTCTCTCCAAACGCCATTATATTGGGCGACTTCAACTACCCACATATAGACTGGGAGCATTACTCTAGCTCCAACACCCTAGCCCAAGGGTTCCTAGAATTTATAAACTCAAATGCTATGGAACAACTTGTTGCCACTCCCACAAGAGGGGAAAACATACTGGACCTGATCATCACCAACATGGGGACTCTATGCTCCAGACCAGAAGTGTATCCCTCACTGGTAAGATCAGACCATAAACTAATCTCACTGGGTATTCACATCCCGACCCCACCCCCTGCCCAGAAAACCACAGTGAAAACTTCTCTAAAGCAAATTTCACACTCCTCAAAACCGAGGTGGAATCCTTCAAAGTCCCCGGGCCTGTGGAAAATACGGCCCAGACTGCAGAATCCTTTATAAACGCATTCTATGAACACCTTCAGGAATGCATGGATCTTGCAATCCCAAATAAAACCAAGACCCAATCCTCCAAAGGCAGACGTCCTATCTGGTGGACCCCAGCCATAAACAAACTATACAACAGAAGGAGGAAGCTACTACATGATAGAGCAAAATCCCAAAAAGGGAAGGCATCTCTGATCAGTATTAGCAAAAAACTACGGGCACTCATAAAATCGTCTAATGCCAGCTTCGAGAGAAATATTGCACAGGACACTAAGGATAATCACAAGGCTTTCTTTAGTTATGTTAGGAACCTGGGTGGGAATTCCCAGATATGCTCAGAATTAGTCCAAAATGACAAAAAATACACCGAACCCACAGACATTGCCAACATCCTAGCTGACAGATTCAGCGCAACCCCCCCCCAACAAAAGGGCAAATATCTATCCCAGCAGAGTGCTGCCCCCCTGACATCTCAGTTGCTCAGGTAAGAGCCGCCCTCTCCAAAGCAAAAAACACAGCATCAATGGAACCAGATGGTGTCCCGGGCTGCGTCCTACATGAACTCCAAGAAGAGCTAAACGCAAACATAAAACTACTGTTCAATCTCAGCCTTACTACAGGATATGTACCCAAAGAGTGGCATACAGCAACAGTGGTCCCTCTCCACAAAGGTGGTGCCTCAACGGATCCTGGAAACTATCGCCCCATAAGCCTGACTAGCTTGGTCTGCAAAGCTATGGAAAGGATCATCATGGACTTCATAAATAAAGATATTGGGGACCTACAGACATTGGATCCTACCCAGTTTGGCTTTGTTAAGGGAAGATCCTGCCTCTTAAACCTGGTTGATTTCTTTGAAACAGTCACCAAGGCCATTGACGAGGGGAAGGTGGTCCACACAGCCTACCCGGACCTCGCAAAAGCCTTCGATACAGTACCTCACTTGGGCATTATAGATAAGCTCACCAGCTTAAATATAAACCCCTATGTCACTAGATGGGTTGCAAACTGGCTCAAGGACAGAACCCACATGGTTAGAATTGCTGGAGCCATGTCAGACTCCAAACCAGTTACAAGTGACGTCCCACAAGGCTCAGTCTTGGGACCTCTCGTGTTCGGTATATATTTCTTGGAGGTACAGGCCAACACGGAAGGACTGTGGCTGACCAAGTTCGCAGATGACTGCAAACTGGGCGCCATAATCGACTCTCCAGCCGACACAAGCATCCTACGAAAGGGCCTCATAGAAACAGACAACTGGTGCCAGAGCCATGGCCTCGAGCTAAACGCCAAAAAGTGTATAGTCATCCCCTTTGGCAAAAACAAAGTGCCCACAAATTACCACATAGGTGGTAATCCTTTAAGTACAGAAGATGTAATTAGGGACCTGGGGACCCAAGTTGATAGCAATCTCTCATTTGACAACCACGTGGCCAAAGTAGTTAGAAGAACATTTTATATAGCCCACCTAATCATGAAGGGATTCACATCTAGATCAGGGGAGGTCATCGTGCCTCTTTACTCATCCCTCATCAGACCCATAATTGAGTACAATGCCCCTTTTGGGATGTACCTTACCAGACACCTGCAGCAACTGGAAAGACCCCAAAAGTACCTCACCAAGAGGATCAAAGGGTCAAACAGATGCCATATGCTGCCCGGTTAAAGAAACTCCAGCTCTACTCAGTGGCATACCGCCTGCTCAGAGGTGATCTGTGCCTGACGTATAAAGCCATGTCCAACCTGAAATTAATGGACATGCTGCACCTCAGAAAATCCAAATCCCATCGAGTTACGCGCTCAAGAGACTTGAACCTCAGCACTGAAATAAATAAGATATGCTGGAGGGACAGATTCATAACCCAGAGGCTCCTTTCACTCTGGAATAAAATCCCAGTCCAGGTTAGGCAGAGTCCCTCATTGACTCTCTCCAAGAGGAATCTTGATGAGTGGATGGGAGATAGTAGGCTTACCCGGGTATCACTTCTGTGTCACATTTAGACAGAGGCACAGTATACTAACCTCGAAAAAGGGCATAGCAAAATTAATTTAAAATGGGTGGCGAAAGCCAAACACACTCTGGCTAGGCTTATAAATGCCCTAGGGCAGATAGCCTAGTATGAACCTATGAACCTATAAATGCATGTTTGCCTCTATCACAAGTGATAATTCAATAAAAAAGGAAAATGGAAATGTTTTCCCTTTCCTCAATATTGTGCAATTTTGGAGTTGGGGTATTTAAGTAGCAGAGGGTGTAGGGGACCGCAGAGGGATTTGCCCCCTGGCAAAAACAATTATTTTATTTATTTTTTTGTCAGTAAGTCTATTTTTGAGTAGCTTTTTTCACTAAACTGGAGATTGACTGTTTGTTATGAACCCATTATACATAGACAAGAGACAGTTCTTATCTACTTTTAATCCAGTACTAAGGACTGTACAGTATCATCTACCAAGAGCTGAATATATTTTTCTTTCCTGGCAATGGGGGACAAAAATGCTCCAACGGTACTGTGGAACTAACTTATGCCCAAATAGAAACAAATGAATCTTGTGAAAAAAAAATTGTTAACAGTCACTTTACATGCACTTTCATATTTTAGGCATGTGAGAGATAAAAAGTACTTCTGTGAGTCACAAGTGAAGGCAGGGGCTATGCACCAAGCATGTAGTCCTTAAAATGTAGTATAGTTGAGTTCATAAATCTTGTAGTATACTGCACCATAAATACCTTTCTCAAATCTATTCACAGCCATTAGAAACATTACTCTAAAGTGGGTGTGAAAAGTAATGGGTGAAGGAGTGTGAAGCTGTCATCAAGGGGGTCTAAGCAGTGATTACATATTCAAAGTTGCACAAGCTTTGTCACATAGTTTGGAATATCATGTTTCATGTTAGAAGCTGGTGAGGTTCTACTACATAAAATCCTGGATGGTAGAGAAACTGGCCTAAATTAATATGTAAATAACAAATATATGATAAAAGCCTCAGAAATGAAGTAAATATTTTAAATGTCTGTCAAATATTCACTAAGAATATTTTTTTATTTATCTAATTCTGTTAAAGTCCATGGAAGCACAAAAAGCACTAAACTTGAAACTTAACAGTTGTTAAAGTGGCACTGCATCCCATTTTTGTGATTTTTTTTTTATTTTATTAAAAATAATAATAAAATCCATGATTTTTTGTATTTCTTTTGCTGTGTTTTTTGTGGGGGTGGGGTAATTTATATCTTTCACCCTTGCATTTATTGGTTGTCTCTTTGTAAAGCTATTCTTAGAAATTAATTTTCTGTATTATACTCTACCTTAAACAATCTTATGCCATATTCAGTGTATTTTAAGTACCATAAAATGTACCTGTTTTTATTTTTCTTTGAGACTCAGAATTAGTACAGCTTGGAAATTAAATATGTATTATCTAATAGTATAGCAATAACCCACGCCTGGGTGTGGGAAATGCTGGATTTACCCACGGTTGGCGTGGTTTGGTCCCGAGGGCTTCGCCCTCGGGACCAAACAAAGCCAACCGTGGGTAAATACAGCATTACCCACACCCAGAAGTGGGTTATTGCTATTATACAATGACATTATTTAAGAAAAGAAATAATTATTTTTCTTAAATAATGGCATTGTATAATGCCTCTTTACTGCCCTTCCGCAGCTGTCTGGTATTCTGCGGCAGTTCTGATGCACTGCGCATGCCTACGCAGTACATCAGAGCTGTGGGCAAAAGCACTGTTTCGCTATGTTAAATGGGTTTAACATAGCGAGACAGCTTTAAAATAAGCAACGGATATCTCCATTGCTTATTTTAAAGCTGTCTCGCTATGTTAAACCCATTTAATATAGCGAGACAGCTTTAAAAAAAAGCAGCGGAGATCGCAAGATCTCCGTTGCTTTTTACACACTGTGTCACTATGTTAAAGGAGTTTAACATAGTGAGACAGGTTTAAAAAAAGCAACGGAGATCTCCGTTGCTTTTTTTAAACCTGTGTCGCTATGTTAAACTCTTTTAACATAGCGAGACAGTGTTTTATACTAACGGAAAAAGTCCGGGCGACCGGACCTTTTTCCGTTAGTATATTGAGGGATTTACAACGGGCACGCTGGTTGGGCTGGCCAATCAGCGTGCACGTTTTACGGGAGGAATTGTATAATAATATGTTTAGCTCACACACACACACACACACACACACACACACACACACACACACACACACTTTTTTTTAAAGTTTCTTAACATTTAATCTCAAAACAATATGTATAAAATAACAAGAATAAAAGAAATGCATAAAACAGGATGTTGATATATTTCAGCAAACATTTACTATGAATTAGTATTCTGTTCAAGTCAGATTGGGGAGGGCCATAAACTCATATTACATAATAAATCTATAAATTACTAGGAAAATCATTCAAATGTGTTTTCAAAGAAGCCAAGTAACACTTTTTATGAAACACTCGGAATCTGTAAAAAAGAAAAGAGAAAAAAAAAGATTGTTAAAAATATATTTGTGTAAGTTTTGAAGAATGCCTACTGGCAACCTGCCAGCATAATATGAGTGAAATACTGAAGACAGTCATTTTTTATTACAATTAAACATAACAGCAGCATCCTCATTTTTTGACATGCACATTACCCTAATTTAAACCTGTTTTGCTTTCTGTTATATACTGCAAAGAATACTAATATCTGTCACCTGTTGATGCAAATATTTATGGTTTGCATACCATATTCATTTTCTTCTTGTGTTATTTTCTGTCTGTAATAATACTTAATATGTCAGTATGGGTCATTAGACCAAGCAGTTTACTTTTTAGTTGTTGTGAAAGCATTCTTAGCTACTGCAGTGTAGATATATATATATATATATTATTTTTTTTGTCACTTCTGTTCTCTTGCAGAGGTCTTATATTGTCTGCATCAGTTATCCCTGAAAATGTGAAAGTTTGTTTTAATTTTCAAGTTAGGCTCCAGAATATACAGGCATGTCTGTGTTTTTCAGTTGCATACCTTAGTGAAACAGATATATAAATCTTTATCACAAAACTTTGTTCTCTTTCTGTCTTTCTTTGAAGTTAAAAAAATAAATGACAGATGTAGGTCTGTCTCTCATTTACAAGTAGAAGTCTCATTTCTCTAATTATCACTTGTAGTTAAAGTACAGCTTAGATACTGTAAGTCAGGCAGGTTTTCTCTGAAAGACTTGATGCTTTAAACTTTATAGCGAGCTGTTTCTGCTTTATTTCGGACTGTTCATTTTCACCCAGTGAGATTTCATCAACAGATTTCACTGACCCAGGTGTTTCTTCTTATAGACATTTTATTTGCAAATTCTGGCTTAATGAAATAATTAGGCCACAGAACATTAAGCATCATTTTGTCAGTCTATCATAGGAACATGTTATTAAAAATTGTTTATTTATAGTAATGTGTTAAAGCAGGCGACATCTGTTTTCTGGTAAAATCACCATGAATGTAATGAAAAAATCAGTTTTCTTGTGTTCCTGGAATCATTATAGAATACCACTGTTTTGAAAAACATGATTATTTCTTTTCAGTCTACTAAAAATTATTATGTAGCCATGAAAATAGTGATGGGATAGCTATATATCTCTGTCACCAATGGGTGACACTGTTTCTTTCTTGTTTTTGTTGTCACCACCCTAGTATTACGTATTTCCCCAAGAATTTAACCTTATTACTTTTCTTGGTTTTCCAAGTCTTAATTTTACAGTTTAAAATTATACTTAGTTGATTTTTTTGTCAAAATATATAACTCTGATAATGTTACATTTATGTTTCTCTCAGATTACTGAGTTCATACAGTTTGTTTCATTCCTTCAAGAGACATATTTTTCATGCTAAGAAAGCAGCTGTTGTATCAGTGAAATGTATGATGTCTCTTTTCATTCATCCTGTATAGAATCTTGCTAACTAGTTACTACAGCATACATACTTCATTAACTTTAATTTTCCTTGTAGTATATGAATATTTTAAGGTGTAGCCTTTTGCATGTTAGTAAAAGCAGTTGTGTTAATTGATTATCTAAATCTCCCTGAGGTGGAGCAACCTGTATGGGCACCAATGACAGAAAGAGAGAGAATAACTTGGTTAAAGTATGAGCCAGAGAGGATTCGGATAGGTGATACTGGAAGCCATTAGGATAGATAAAATGCTGTTCATAGATTACAGGGAGTTGAGGTGTGATGCTACTGGCCACCAATGATGACATAACGTTATTGTTCTGATACTGAACTAAGTTATGGAACGATAGGAGAGCATCTTACATAAGATAAGGGGAACTGGTACAAAGATCCATGGGTGCTGGTGGTTTTGCAAAAAGGACATATGAGTTCTGAGGGAAAGTAAGAGAGAAAAATTAGAGGCTTTGGAAAAGGGACTGATGATGATGAGGAGGAGGAGGAGCAAGGCCAAGAGTAGTCGGAAGCAATTTGGGGGCCAGTATGAATTAATGATACCAGGGAGACAGTACAGGAGTGATTTTCACCACTGTATTTATGTAAGACTGAGAAGGCATAATGCCATTGTGGGAAAGTATAGCAGATATTGAGTAGGAAGGATGGATGGACTGATGGAGCTTGTCAGTCTTTGAAGAGATAGGATGCATGATCTAGATGTGCCCCCTCTGTATTTTTTAAAGGATTAGGAGAGGGCTTGGTGAGCTGTTTGCAGATCTTTATAGTCTCCTTTGTCAGCTGAGTGAGTGAGTGAGTGATTATGCAGAACTGAGGCTTGGCGATGGTGAATCCCTTGCGTAAGAGAGGATCTGAGAAGAAGGCAGGTCATTACAGGTCCATCAGTCCCACTTCCTTTCCATTGAGTATCATGGAAATGATTCTAAGTGACAGACTAGGTAAGTTCCTGGATGGCAATTTTCTGGCTTATGGTCAACATTTCACTTGCCAGAAGCCATCACTGTACTGTAAGGAGACTTCAGCAAGACCTTCAGCATTGTACCTCACAGAAGGTTGGTGCTTAAATTAAAGATTATGGTGGGGTCCACTGAACAGTGGAGTTGGTTGAAGACTGGCTATGTGATCAGAAGTAAAGGGTATTGAAAAAATGTCATGAGAAAAGTTAGTAAGGGATTGAGTGCTACATGGTTCCGTTCTGGTAGCAGTGATATTAAGTACATTTCTGTCAGTTATTGCAGTCTGTCTGGAATTATTGTTATAGCTGTGAACTGAAGAACAGGCCTGCAGTTTGCAGTGCTAGTAGGCAGATGGCCTCTGGGATTTATTGTAAAGTGGTGAAAGCTTTTACACATTTAGGGGCATGAGAAAATATGTCATCATAATGCGGTGATCCTAAACAGGACAAAGATATAGAAAGGAATTGGGAATTGTCATCTTTTGGCTAAAACATTTCACACAAATTAAAAGCTAGAGCATGTAGTAATGGGACTGGGTTCTAGAGACATCAGGGTCATCTTCCTTTGCAGAGTGTGCTAGTAAGGTTACATCTGCAGTATCCTGTTCAGTTCTAGAGGCTGTACAGAGTAAGGGAAGTTAAAGTGGTGGGATGTATGCAGAGCAGAACCACCAAAATTATGCAGGAATGCACTAATCGAAGTCTGTAGAATAATTATTCACACAAATTCCTTAACCTGCAGTCCTGCATCACTGGGCGCCTGTTTACTGCTTTCTTGTTTATTAAAAAAATAAATAAATAAGAAACATCTTCATTAAATTATCACGTTTGACATAGGCAGTTGTACATTTATATAAATGAAAACAAAACATATTGACATAATTTTAGTTGCAAACATTATACATCACAAACTATATTGACATCATTTTAGTTGCAAACATTATACATCACAAACTATATTGACATAATTTTAGTTGCAAACGTTATACATCATTTATAATCTATCCAGTCATTGTCAGTCCAGCATTACATGTCTCATTCAAATTCTGCCATCTTTTAAACTTTGTTCCTCTTCTGCAGGTATTGTTTCCACAATTCCCATTTTTTTCTATGTAATTTGCTCCTACCCTTTTCTAAAGATCCCACTTCCAGTTGTTTTCTCTCTTATACAGTCAGTTTAGACTTTGATTTCCATTTTCTAGTAACTGCTTTTTTAGCAGCTACCACAATTAGACTCAGCAAGGCCTTACTATGTCAAGGCAATTCCGATTCTGTATCATAGCTCAAAAATATGAATTTCCTTAGTTGCACCCATTTTCTCACCCAATCATTATCTCTAACAGAGTAGTCTGCAGGGAATCTTTAAAGTCTGCCAACTCATTACACTCCCATGAAGTATGTTTCCAGTTACCTCTTTTTTCCCCCATCACATCTTCAACACTTGCTCTCTACTTGAAAAATTCTTTGTAGTCCACTTGGGCTATAAAAATACCTTTGTAAATACTTTCAAGCAAAGATCCTAAATTTTCTAAACTTTGTTGCATATTTGGGAGACATACATACATCTCCGATTGTATCTTTGTGGATTGCTTATCCAATTCTCTTCCCAATCCTTTCTAACCTCCTCTGATTGATTCTTATAGTTATCATGCAATATTTTGTATGCTGGACTAATTATCCCTTTTTTAACAGCATTACTGCTTTCTTGTTGACCGTCTTCCACCAGAAGGCATGCACTCTTAACTTTACAACGTAGTATCTGTGTATGCTTTGAGAATGTTAGCACATCATGTTTGTATATTTGGAATACTGGATCAGTTGTTAAGTCTTAGCTTTTGGTCTCTGAGTACATTTGCACTGATTGAAGGCTGCTTACCTAGGATGCAACCACGACTTTGAATGTAAGGCTTTTGTTTCTGTTTGTTTATCCCAAATGAGCTTGTTTTTGACTGGTATTAGGGATCCTTCCTTGTATAAGTTTGTTGGTAGTACAGCCTGGCTCACAGGTGTTCACTAGTACAGTTTTTTTTTTATTTTTTTGGGGGGGGGGTGCAGTTGTATATTTAAGAGTGCTTTATTAGACAAATTTGAACTGTACATCTATATCAGACCATATTATTTTAGTTTATTAGCTATTCCATATTTCTAACTCTGTAATTTTAATTGTCTTTGACTTGGTTAAATAAGATCAGTAGGACAATTTGCTTTGTTACCCAAGTCTTTGCAGACATTTTAAAGGCTTATCCTCAGTTTTCATTCATTATTAGGTTGTTTCTATATTTCAGAGTCTTACTAGACTCAGCTTTAACACTATTATAACTTGCAGTATCATTTTTAGATTTTGAGATTACACCTCTGTGTACTATCAAATACTTAAGAAGGACAATCGTGTAAATACTCTTCAGAGACTGTCAGTCATTCATGTTAGTTTATAACTTCTTGTATTTTTTGTATTTTTCTATTTATACTTACTTCTGTACTAATTGTTGTACTTCTTTTTATGTATTGTTTCTTTTTCGTCTGCTGTAATTTTTAATTGGAGCTTTTCTCCTCGGGCCTCTGCTGAATAAAGTACTTGTGTCCAGTTGGACTTTCCCAGTAAACAAATGTAAAATAAATAAATAAAATAAAAATTGAATCTAGTTGCATATCAGCCTCTAAGTTTTGCTACATTCAGTTGTACTGTTTTCCCATACACAGTATGTTTTAAGTCTTCAAGCTTATTTATCTAATTATTAAGTTTTCTGAGTTTATTAAGTCTGATGCTTATTTATCTAATTAAGTTTTCTGAGTTTATCATCTCTATTTGTTAACTTTTAAATTCTTTTGTTGCACATTTTATTTGTTGTTTACTTTTATGATTGGATCATTTAGTTCATTGTTTATTTATTTTGACTGTCTTTTGCCATGGAGTATTGATTTTCTTAGAGTATGACCAGTTGTCATCACTTAACAGTCCTTAACAATCTTGAACATGGGTGACTCTCTATAGGAATGTAAAAAAGTTTGCCTTATTGAAAAAAGCATAAAGTGGGTTATAGTTCTTGTCATCACGGCCCATATGGTGTGAGCTAAGGCTGGTACCCATGCTTATTATTGCCCACCATGGGGTGAAACAGGATAGACACAGATTTTCTTTGGTTCTCTAGGAGGTACCCACAGTTTCCTTTGATCATCTGGGATAATTCAGTGGTGGCATGCACTCTCTGTCTCTGATTAAGGGCTTGTACTCAGCACAAGGTCACACAGCAAGACGTTGTCCCGTTCGATTCTCAGTTAGAGCGTCTTTTGTGTGGAGGCATGCATGAATGGGCGTGCCTTTGTTGAAGGTTGTGCATCAGGGCTGGTAACTTGGCACGTAAAAATCCACTATCAAACATTAGTGGACCAGAGTTCTGCTGTGGCGACCCCTAACCAGGATAAGCCGAAAGACACGACAACTCAACACAAGGTCAGTGTGCAACAAACTAGTTGTTATATCTTACTTGCTGTGCAATGCTGATGTGGTATTTAGTGTGGAAATCTGGCTGGATGATAATTATGGTCTATTTTTAGTAATGCTTATACCTCCAGGATTTTCCATTATACAGTGTCATAGACTGAATCAAGGGAGGGATTGCATTTTTTTTATTAAACAGTCCTTGAGTTAAAAAAAAAAAAAACAAAAAAAAAAAAAACAAATGTCAGCGTTACCAGCTCCTTTGAGGATAGCAAGTGCAGGAGAAAACTGTGTGTATCTTCTCATCTGCAGCTGAAGGGGGTAGCTGCCCTGGCATGATCCATAGATCTTTTTTTTGTTTCTTTTTTCAATTTAATGCCCAAGGACAGGAGCAGAGATGGAGGGTTTTAAGACTTGTTGCTTCTCCTTGTTGGAAAGAGTGCCATATTGAAACAGACATTCTTTTTTTTTTTTGCTCTCTCACAGTACATGACGAGATAAGGTATTAGGAGCTGGTGCTTCTCTCTAGCATCAGATGCCATACAGGGTTCCAAATGATCCAGCTATGGCTTTGTCAGGCCTTGTCCAAACTGTGTCAGTGTTGCAATTGGTTAGTTTTAAGTAGATGTTTTAGTTTCCAAACTGTTATGACTAGCCAGTTATGATGAACTTCTTTTTCTGGTCATTGCGCAAAACCACTTATGATTGAGATCCATTTGCCACTAGGCTGATCCTGTACTGTCTAGATGGGCTAGGCTACACCTTTATCCGGGATTTACTGCCTCTGTGTGGGACTTTTCTATTTATCCTAAAGGAGACATTGGTCTCCCCCCAACTTGAAAAAAAAATGATGGATTTAGATGCAGATGATCTGGAATTACAGAGCTACTACTCCCAAATTCCCCTTTTAGGTAAGGTTTTGGAGAGTGTGGTCTGTGTGCAGCTGGATTCCAGTTTAACAAGTAGAATCATTTGTATGATCTATTCTAGTGTAGTTGTCATTTTAGACACACTATGAAAACAAGTTTTTCAAAGGTTAACAATCTCCTTATGGTAGGAGACTAGCATTGTTATTCATTCTAAGTCATTGTAGATCTCTCATTTTGATACAGAGAACCATGGGATCTTTATGGATCAGTTATAAATTTACTGTGGTATATCGGGTGTGATCCCTGGCTGGTTTATTTCCTACCTCTGTTGGCATGCCTACATTGTCAGTGGTTAATTTCTCTGCTGCCTACCTTTCTCCTGTGGTGACTTGCAAGGCTCCATTTTAGGGCCATTATTGTTCACTGTACACAAACATCTCCTTGTAGATGTTATTTAAAGAAGAGGTTTATCTTATCGTTTATATTCTGATGACACTAAGCTATACCTCCCTCCACCCCCACCCCCAGTATCTGAGTCTGACATTAATAAGTTAGCTTTTAACCTGTAATGCACTTTTAATTCAATGATTACCATTTGTTTGAAGCTCAGTACCTTAGAGATAGTCATTACAGCTGTACTTGTCATGTAGAGAGATTTATTTGCCCCAGTTTTGTATTCCGGCATTAGTTATTGTTGTACAAGCTGGAATTTGTGCAAAGGTTGTGGTTTTTATGTTGCCCTTAACATACAGACATTTAAAGGCCAGGTCTCAGCTGTTGTCAGATTTTCTTGTTTTAACTCGGCAGCGTAATCCTAGTTAAATATGTTATTCCATTTGAAGAGCGTTCCACAGTGGTGCAGGCCTTGGTATCCCCTAAAGGACTACTGCTGTGCCTTGTACGGAGGACTCCCTCTCTATGAACTTCACTGATTGCAGCTTGTTCCTTGTTAGCTCAGTCATTGATTAAAACCTTCTAAAGAGTATGTATCTTACCAAACGCCTGTCCTAGGATCAGAAAACGCATAATTTCCTAATCAAAAGAATCAAATGGCTTGACTTCCTTAGCTATCATGATAGTTTAAAAAGTCTTTCACTTCTTTCCTTACTATAACAATGCCTATGTGCAGATCTCTGTTTTCTCTTCTGGGCTATGGAAGACCCTGCTTACTAGATCTTCTCAACTTCAGAAACTAGTGATGTTAGTAACACTTACTCCAAAACACTCTGCTTATATTGTAACGTAAGCAGGACTTCTAAAATGGATGGATTAATTACTCAAAAGATTCCCTACATGTGAAACAACTTCCCATTGCTTTCTAAGCAGCGTAACACCTTATCTCCTTCAGGTTTAACTCATGGTGATTAGATGGGTTCACACATATATAACCCAGGTGTTAGTACAGCCATTATTAAGAAGGGAGAGAAACCTACCAGTAATATTTCCTACAGTGCATGATTAATGGCTAGGCTATATATGGTTGTTCAAGCTGCCTGGCTAATCCTAACATGTGAACCTGTGACTGGGTCCAGTTAACCTGCTAGCTGTTCTGGAGGCACAGTTTTACTCACCTGACATTTGTGCTTTTGCCTTTGTGTCCCTACCTCTGGAATATGCTGCTAGGATGGCTGAGAGCCCCCCCCCCCCCCCCCACACACACACACACACATAATTAGTGGTTTTAGGAACTTCCTAAAGATGTATCTTTTTGATCTTACCTACACTTGAGATTGGGCCTTTTCACCTTAGCTGTACAATTTTTCCTTGTTGAATCTTGTATATTTATTCATGTTTTAGTTTTCTTACCTTTTAGTATGCATTTTCTCTTATTTTTAGGTATTTATTGTTTTACCTGACTGTAACTGTGCTTGGTTATAAGCACATTAAGAAAATCGAACCTGAATGTGGCATTTTACATTAGAAGAATTAAGGGAAGAGGGGTACACGTTGGATGCAGAGTACACATTGGATGCACTGCAGAGTTTGGCGACTAGTGGGTGGTGTACTGTTGAAGAAGAATAACAGAAGGAGAAGAAAACATGGGTGGCAGCTAATGGAGAACATTTCATGGTACACTGGTAGGCCCTGCAGACATATTCCTTGATGCACTGGTTCAGTGAAAATCATCAGAGGGTTCAGAGTTGCGACGGAAGAAGGAAAGGACTTGGTAGGAGTAGGTGTTAGTTGCAACACAAGTGTAGAACTGATAGACCTCCAGAATGTCAGCATATTTGCAAGCTTGTAAGTAAATAAACATATTAAAATACAACAATTTAATCTGTAGCTGCACTTTATTAATACCATTTTTTTCATTTAATTTGCTTTAGTAATGATAGCTGTGCAACAGAGGTAGTACACTCACCTTTGGTGTTGGAAGACCAGAAGGCTATGGGTTCTATTCCTACTCCAGATGCTTAGATTGCTCACTCTGCATTGCAATATTAGATGGTGCTACACTCCTGAGTATATTGTATTTTGTATGAGGTGTTAAATTGTTGTTCCATCTCCTTAAGTTGGTAGTAGCTCAGGTGGATGTGAAAGATCCCATGGCATCGAAAAAGAGTAGGGGAAGTTCCCTGGCCAATTTTCTCCTTGTAGTATAACTACCACCTTGGGTCTCCCTTGAAAAGAGGCCACTAACCTAGTGGGCTAAGCTAGTTTACAAAAGATCCTGGATTCACTGCCATGCATTCAGAACATCAGGCAACGAGTGCCCTTTAGAACTCGTTTCCATAGCAGGTACAGGTTTTATGGGATTGGGTTGCTAGCCTGATGCCCAACCCTCTTCAGAGGGGTGCACCACACACTCACACCTAGGGCCAGTTTAGAGTGTCCAATCCACCTACTGCATGTCTTTGGAATGTGGGAGGGAGCAAACCCACATGAACACAGGTGGGACATGCAGACAACACACAAAAGGCACCCCAGCTGAGAATCGAACCGGAGAACCTCTTGCTGTGAGGAGACCGCACTAACCTCTACAACACTGCGCCGTCCTTACAAAGGGTACAGAAATAAAATAAAGGTGTTTATACCATGACCCCCCCCCCCATTAATATTCCAAAACGTGCACGCTGATTGGCCAGCGTGTACGTTGTAAATCGACTTATACTAATGGAAAAAGGTCCGGTCGCCCGGACTTTTTCCATTAGTATAAGTCTTTTTTAAAACACTGTTTCGCTATGCTAAAGGAGTTTAACATAGTGACACAGGTTTAAAAAAAGCAACAGAGATCTCCGTTGCTTTTTTTAAAGCTATCTCGCTATGTTAAACTCCTTTAACATAGCGACACAGTGTGTAAAAAGCAATGGAGATCTTGCTTTCTCCGTTGCTTTTTTTTTAAACCTGTCTCACTATGTTAAATGGGTTTAACATAGCGAGACAGCTTTAAAATAACAACAGAGATCTCCGTTGCTTATTTTAAAGCTGTCTCGCTATGTTAAACCCATTTAACATAGCGAAACAGTTTGTAAAAAGCAACAGAGATCTTGCTTTCTCCGTTGCTTTTTTCAAAACTGTCTCGCTATGTTAAATGGGTTTAACATAGCGAGACAGCTTTAAAATAAGCGCTTTTTTTAAAGCTGTCTCGCTATGTTAAACCCATTTAACATAGCAAAACAGTAAAAAGCAAAGGAGATCTTGCTTTCTCTGTTGCTTTTGCCCACAGCTCTGATGCACTGCGTAGGCATATGCATGAGCAGTACATCAGAACTGCCGCGGAATACCAGACAGCTGCGGAAGGGCAGCAAGGAGGCATTATACAATGCCATTATTTAAGAAAAGTAATTATTTTTTTTCTTAAATAATGTCATTGTATAATAGCAATAACCCACTTCTGGGTGTGGGTAATGCTGGATTTACCCACGGTTGGCTTTCCAGCATTACCCACACCCAGGCGTGGGTTATTGCTATAATATTTATCCATTGCAATTATCTTTGCATTTAACTTGTTTATGTATATTGTAGTTGGGTTCAGACTAATACCATTGACCTTAGACATTCTTGGCCTTGATAGTAGGGTGCTTTAAATGTGAGAATTGTTTATACTTTGTATGTAAAGTTAAAAGTGTCTTATTTTGTTCTGTGCATATTCACCAAGATCCCAATTTCTGCCTTGAGTACTGAGGAGGATTTAAGCACAATTTAGTTGCAAACATTGTGCCTTCTTAATCATTTGATTAGACATTAATTGTGACAATGTTAAATGCCGTTGAATCATGACTACATTGAAAAAAAAGACAAGGGATCCAGTAATCATAATGGCAGGTGCATGTAGACCACTGTAAAGTCTTTGGAAAATTGCACTGTTTTTTTTCCTCCTTTGCTAGAGATAAAGCCTTTTTTTTTTTCTTTTTTTTTATAAAGAACATATGTAGCTGCCAAACCTCAGCAGACTAGAAAAGTAAAAGAAAAAAAAACAGTGAGAGAACCTGTACATTCTTGCAGTGGTTGATCTCAAGGTCAAGCTTCCTGTCTCTGTGTACACATCACAGCAGGACCATAGTTAGCCACTGCAATTCTCTTATGTTTGGCCTGGCAGCTTTGACAGCAGCAATTGTGTGGCTGGTACATGTTCATTTCATTCAAAATTGAATGAAGGGACTGAATATTTCTTCCAGCATAATTTTGGGTACATTTCTGATCTGGATTTATCATGGCCTGCATTGTCTCCTTCCTAATTTATTTAGTTGATTGACATTATAAAGTAGTTGAAAAGTCACTGCACAGTTAACATGTAGGAGTACTCTGCCCCCACACCCCCAGAGGACTTGATTCTGTGTTATTTGTTAAAAAATATATTTATTTAGTTAAAAAAACAAATCAGAAATCCTGCCTGCATCAGTTATCCTAAGCAGTTTTCTGCAGTTTTGTTCATAAAATTTGTATTTCATGCTGCTGGGCAGTGCCATTAGGATCTTTATTAATTAGCCAGAATGCTTTGCAATTTTAAAACGTCCAGAGTGATTGTGTTATATTTCCTACTAATTCTGGTATCCTTTTAGTCCAACTGCAAGTGAAAGCCGAGCAAGAAAGATTAAATAAAATTTACTTGTTTAAATTTTCTATTTTTTTTTTTTAATTTTGACCCTGCTGCCTGCCAATTATAAGCTCCATCGCATGCAGTCTGCCTGTTCATTCCCCATCTCTAGGACGAGGGCCTTCCTGGAAGGTCATTGCTGGTTTGGATTTTATCTTAAGCCCTACATTCGTTGTACACACTCAACTTATGTATGTGAAGAGGGCATGCAACTAGTTGCCATTGCTGGTTGTTCCCCGTTTTGTAAGGAGTGTTGCCAGCAGCAGTTCTGCCCTCCCATCCTTAGTCACAGGTGGTGGTTTCCTGGTCTCCACTCCATCCAGCAGGGAATGGCAAATAGGTCATGGTCCTGTACTTCTCTCCCTCCCTACTTGGCTGCCACAGTGCCTGTGCTGCAAATTCAACTCTGGTCACAGGGGTTACAGTCAGAGCCCCGTCCCTGTCCAAAATAGGGCCATGCATTTTCTATCAATCTTAATTCAAGTTTAGGCAATTGTAGGAGCCCTGCTTTAGTGAGTAAAATAACATTTTAAACTACTGTCAGAGCTGAGGTAGTTACTAGTGTCCTTTTCTGTATAGACATAAACATTTAGCCAATGAAATTGCATCTCTTTTTTACCATTCATTTAGGAAATAGCATTTAGCCCTGCAGATCGCCACTTTTGGAAGGAAGCCCTCTGAAACAATGTTTTGTTTTGAATTATTTATGCAGACAGAAACATTATGGAAGGCTCCTAAAATGTTGTTTGACATAAAGTGAAAATATTTCTGATTAGTATGGCATGAATACACTGGGCCGTTAATGTACTCCGTAGTTTAAAAATAAGTGATATCAATTTCTTAGCTCAAGAAATAAGGAGAGATTGGGATTTTGGGTGCAGGCCTTTAAGGAGAATAACAATAATCATGCAGAATATTATATCCATAAAGTAGCAGAACTAAACTAAAGGAGATTCTGCCATTAGGGATGACTGCAATTAGGGATGCAGACAATAGGCAAGAGGGGTGCAGAATTTATTGTAGAAAACTAGTAAAAGAACCAAGGTATTGGGAGCAAATAACTAGAGAGGGAATGATGATAGAATGGGAAGATGCCAAGAATTTGTTTGGACTGCAGGCAAGAGGTCAGGGACTGATATCGGAGTATAGGCAAAGAGAAAGAAATGGGGGGGGGGTCCCAAATGAAAGACCAGCACAGGTAGAGTTTTTAATAGAACCTAGAACAGAAGCTACCATTAAAAAAGGATTAATTAGTAGAGCATATAAAATATTACATGTTAACTATAAGAATCAATCGGAGGAGGTTAGAAAGGATTGGGAAGAGAGATTGGCTAAGCATATTCACAAAGAAACAATGGGACGATATATGTATGTCTCCTAAATATGCAACAAATCTAGAAGATTTAGGATTTTTGCCTGGAAATGTTTACGGAGATATTTTTATACCCCAAGTAGACTCCAGAGAATTTTTCCTCAGGCAGACAGTAAATGCTGGAGATGTGAAGGAGAAGAAAGAGGTAATTGTTAACATGTTTTCTAGGAGTGCAGTGAGTTGGTGAACTTTCAGGATTCCTTGTGGGATGCACTGTCGGAGATGCTGGGTGGGCAGCTTGGTCTGACAAGGGAGATGATTTTTCTGAGCTATGATGCAATATTGGAATTGCCTAGTCATGGTAAGTCCTTTCTGTGTCTAATGGTCGCTGCCAAAAAAGCAATTACTAGAAAATGGAAATCAAAATTTAAACCAACTAAACTGGATGTAGTGAATGTAGTAACCGAGAGAAAACAACTGGAATTAAGATCGTTAGAAAAGGGAACGAGCAAACTACATAGGAAAAATGGGAATTGTGGGAATTGTACATAAAAGGGAGGAATGAGGTCTAAAAGGCAGCAGGACTTAAATGAGCCTATGTAAAATTTGAGTGAGAATGATTGGTAGATTATAAGTGATGTAATGGGAGTGTGTCAGTATGGTTTGTGATGTAAAATGCTTGAGACTAGAATTGTGTCAGTGTGGTTTGTTTTCATTTATATAAAAAGAAAAATCTAGGAAAGCTAGAATTTCCACTGTGTGATACCTTAAACCTCTTGAATCAGAGGCAACACGGGATATATGTAAATTACCCTTTAAGGATATCAGGTGTTTCAGCGAAATGGCAATTCTGAATGTCCATGACTTTTTTCTTTTACGTCTTTTTATAGACACTTTCAGGCCAATAAAGCCAAAACCCTCTAGCTGTTATCATGGATGGTTCTGCCTTTTTATGACATCAGCACAGCAAAAGAGGAATGTTTGACTTTTGGAAACCCAGGGTAGTCATACCCAGCTGATATCCATAAACCTAAGGGTGTCTACAAAATATCCCAACTAACAAACTAAAACAATGTTTAAAAAGGTCACACAGGAAAACCAATTGGTTAAAAACACAAAAAGAAAAATCTAGCAAAGCTAGAATTTCCACTGTGTGATACCTTAAACCTCTTGAATCAGAAGCAACATGGGTGTCTACAAAATGTGACCTATTTAACCATTGTTTTAGTTTGTTAGTTGGGATATAATAATTAAAATTGAATAATTTATGTAATATTGCTTATATGATATATAACAATATATGTGAAGTATAATATTTTTATGTTAATATAGTTTGATGACTTTTATATGAATGTAAATTTGCCAGTGTCACAAGTTGTTGTCTCTTTTGGCTTTTCCCGGTTAGGGGTCGCCACAGCGGAACTCTGGTCCACTAATGATTGGTAGTTGATTTTTACGTGCCAAGTTACCAGCCCTGACACACAACCTTCATCAAAGGTACGCCCATTCACGCATGTCTCCACGCAGAAGACGCTGTAGCTGAGAATCGAACCGGACAGAGTCTTACTCTGATGCGACAATGCTACCAATTCAATAAAGGTGTTTGAAAAAACGTGATATCAATTTCTTTGTAAAATTTGCATGGTCACTCTGGTAGAAATTATATTTTCAAATGCATTTGTTCAAATTATGTTGACAGTAATTTTCCTGCTTTAGTAATGACTCTGTGCTGTTGGCATGGTTACTCAGTCTTTATCTGAATGTGATGTCATAAAGTCAGTATATGTGGAGCTTAGTGGTAGTAGCTAAATCCAGAAATATATGATGTTTCTTGTTTTCTGTATTGATCCTCATACATCTTTGTGTGCATGCATAGGCTGGTTTGCAGACACATGCACATGTGCACACAAAATATATTCATAGCGGTTTGTTTTATTATGGTGCGTTGAACAACATAGATTTAAATGAGCAAAACAAAGTATTGCAGAAATGTAAGGTAAAGATAAAACCATCAGACCTGTTGCACCATACAGCTCTAAAGTCATTAAGATAGAGCATTAAAATGAACTGTAGCCCATGGGGTGTGGAGTAGAGAGTAAGGGGGGTGGGGGTGGCAAGCAGCAGAGACTGATGGTATTAATAACTCTGCTTAAGCAAATCATTCATATTAGAGACTGTATGATGGTAATTTATCTGCAGGTAAACCTTTAAACAGCCTTGATAATGCTGACCCTCTTAGTTGGAGTAATTGCCCTTTTCTTTAGGATACTGAAGCAAGGTACTTGTTTTGGAGCTGAACATGACTAGCAGAAAAATCAGCTGTGGTGGTAGAGAAAATGTTGACTGATGAAAATATTGGAGAAATTTCTGGTTATGGATTTATAGTAAACAGCAATTAAAACTGATAGAAAGCTGTCCCCAAGCAAGCATCTTTTTCTTCTCTAACTGATGTTGAATGCTTATGTAAAATAGTTGTAAAACTGCAACCAGTACTCGAGGAGTAGTCTTGGCTGTCAGAGCTGCATTCGTTGATTTTCAGACTAGTACCTAACTGTAGTCTACTTATCCAGAGCAAATGCATACTTTGCCAGAATGATGGCTCACTAGGTAGTATTAATTGTGCAATAGCCTTAGAATGGAATATCAGAAGATATCACTTCTTAAGGATTTTATCACCATCTTTCCAAAGTAGATATTGTAGGATCAAAAGAAGCTATATATATACCTGTTAAAACGTATCCGTTAGACTGCAGGTGGGAATGTGTGCTTTATTGTTCAGAGTGCTGCCATTGTAACAAACACATAATAACACACATTAATCAATATCATGCTTCTCTTATTAACTGTAATTCAGTATAGAGGGTAAATAAAATGTACTTTGGAACATTAATCAAGACAAAATTAAAAATAGCTAGAAGGATGTATCCAAAGAGTCATCTGCTTTTAGAATGCGTTTTAATCACTACTGTATCAACTGGTGAAAATAAAAAATACCAATATCAAATACCCACCGTATTGAGGTCATTGGTTGGTTTGTTTCATCTTCTGTACTAGTCCTAGACCATTTTTTGTATGGTATTATATTTTGGAACATCTGCACATAGGAACTTATGTATGCTGTAACACAACATGCCAGATATACAAGCACACACATCTTCAGAGTCCCTAACTCGGTTCTTTTTTGACATTTGTTGTACAATTGTCTCTTGACTTTTGATTTGTCAATAAACTTATGAATTTTATGTCTAAACACCAGCACACTGAGTGTCTATGCTGCCAGTACCAGCCAAGGTGTACGCTAGCACTACCTTTAATGTCTCTGGGAGGAGCATGATATTGACAGTTGCCACAAGTGGCAGAGATTTAATCCTGCCACTTAAGGGCAAACAAGGAAGGGAAAAACTTTTTTTGGTCTGCATCACATCTAAAAAAACAGAGTGATCATCAAACGCTGTAAAAGGAAAACTCCACCCTAGAACTAAAAAAAATGTTTTTTTTTTTACTCTATCTTTGTTTCCTGATCTATTTTAACACCCCAAAATCACTCCAGGTGCTTTATTTGTAATTTTAGCCTGTTTTCCACAACATGGCTACCAACGGGGCTTGATGTATCAACGTGCTCTTGTTCTCTCTCGACCCTTTCACTTTCCCATAATACTTTGTATGACTTATGCCAGATATAAGGAAGTAACTTTGAGTTCCCATGCCATTGACATATAATGGGATTTGTGAGGTCACTATTATTTCCTTTACCTTCTGTAAAAGGACTGCTTCTTTTCTGTCCCTAATCACCCCTCATTTATGTTTGGCTCAGACCTTGTTTTACACTATACTTAGACGTTATCTAGCTACAGCCAGAAAAATATCTAAATTGCAGGTCTTTGTTCAGTGTTTTCTTTTGTAATTCAAGAGGAATTGAGAGTCCCCTCCCCTCACACTACTGCAGAGGTGTTAAAACTGTCACTGCACTGAGAGACCCTTGCAGAATCAATTTCTCTTTGTGTAAGTTTTGAAGAATGCCTACTGGCAACTTGCCAACATAATATCACTGAAATCCTGAAGACAGTCATTTTTTTTTATTACAATGGAATGTAAATAACAGCAGCCTTGTTTTTTGACATGCACATTACCCTAATTTAAACCTATTTTGCTTTCCGTTATACATTCCAAAGAAAATTAATATTTCAGTCACCTGTTGATGCAAATATTTAAGGTTTGCATACCATAATCATTTTCTTCTTGTGTTATTTTCAGTCTGAGGTAATACTTAACATGTCTTTATGGGTCATTAGTCCTAGCGATTTACTTTTTAGTTGCTGTGAAAGCTTTCTTGGCCACTGCAGTGTAGGTAGTTTTTTTTTTGTCACTTCTGTTCTCTTGCAGAGGGGTCGTACATTGTCTGCATCAGTTATACCTGAAAATGAGAAAGGGGTATGAAAGTTTGTTTTAATTTTCAAGTTAGGGTCCAGAATATATAGGCATGTCTTTGTTTTTCAGTATCTAGTTGCATACCTTAGAGAAACAGATATATAAATCTTTATCACAAAGCTTTGTTCTCTTTCTTTGTTTCTAGTCACCAAGAAAACCTTGAACAGAGGCCTGAAATTTAGTTACTTTTCTGGCTGTAGCTGAATAACTTCTAAGTATAGTGTAGTGTAAAACAAAGTCTGAGCCAAGCATAAATGAGGGTGATTAGAGACAGAAAGGAAACAGTCCTTTTACAGAAGGTAAAAGAAAATAACACTGACTTACGCAAATCCCATTATATGCCAATGGCATGGGAATTCAAAGTTACTTCCTTATATCTGGCATGAGTCATACAAAGCATTATGGAAAAAAGAAAGGGTTGAGGAAGAACAAGATCATGTTGATACATCAAGCCCCATTGGTAGCCATGTTGTGGAAAACAGGCTAAAATTACAAATAAAGCACTTAGTGATTTTGAGGTGTTAAAATATGTCTGGAAACAAAGACAGAGTGAAAAAAATATTTATTTTTTAGTTCTAGGGTAGTTTTCCTTTAAGGTGAGGAGTGATGAGAGAGTCCTCCAGACAGTATCACTGTAACAGCAAGTAGTCTGAGAACAGGTCATGGCCTGACTAGGGTTGCCACTTGTCCCACTTTGCGAGGGACAGTCCCTCTTTGGGCAGTTGTGCCCTGCAAAAAAATTGTAAAAATGGCAAATGTCTTAAGATTTTCGGACAAAATTACTTCCTATATTTTATGTAATAGTTGTATAAAACAGTTATTCTGTATCTGAACCACCTAAATGTTATAAGAAACAGAACAGGCAACTAAAATGCTACAAGAATAAGCTTTTATTTAGGCAAAAAAGTTCTGTCCTTTGTACTGGTTGTGGGTATGTTTTGACCTGCAAAATCTGATGTTTGTACCAAAAATGTCCCACTTTGGGCATTTGAAAAGGTGGCAACCCTAGGCCTGACCTTACTAAAGTCTGGTCTGGTTTTGAGCCAGCCCCAGGTGCTCCGTTCATTTAGGCTGGTGAGAGGTTGAAAACACAAGCATCATGTGCATCAGTTGTGAATGCACTGGTTCAATCCCTGATTAGTGCATAACAGAGCTCTGGCTTAATCCTGGCCCTAGCTGTTCTGCTGAAAGCCTAGGTCAAACATTCTGATCCTGTGGTGTGAGCCCTTATGTCTTCCATTTGCTAGCCTGTAGTGTTTGAGACCTAGGACTTCTGTCCTGAAACAATTAGGCCAGTAGGCCCCAGTTGAGGATCTTTCAGGTCATTCTATACTAGAGATTGCTTCTTAGGCATTAGATATCAGACACATGTTTGAGATTCCATGCGTGCTTAATTTGCAGGTGCAGAATCGCACCCTTGGGGAGTCTGTTGATAAGCCTACTCTGCACCTGTTGATCTCTGTGTTTGGCTGTTGCATGCTAAATCATTAGTTGCTGGTCCCTTGACATTCTGAGCTGGTTAGTTAGATGCTTTTCATATAATATTGCAAGGTGAGCTTAGTCCTCCAGGTATTGTGATATTCCTTGCACTCTGGCTACCATGGTGAGTTTGAGAATTTTGAGGCCATTGTCTTTGAGATGGATGCACACCTTCCTCTACTTTGCTTCTAGATTCCTTCTGGCTCAGTGCCTAGATGTAGATTTTTGGGGGAAACAAGTCTCAGGAGCTCTGGGTTATCCTACCCATGGGACCAATCATTAGGATACCAGTAGAACAGTCTGGAACCACAATATTTCTTCCCCTCAGCCTCCAAGAAGGTATTGCCAATTGTGTTGTCCTAACCCAGTCTCTTACTTAACTGAACAGTTATGTTGTAAATAATACAACAGTTATTCTTTTTCCGAGGTCTCACAGTGGGCCTCGAAGAGTCTTTTGTCACACTTAACCAAAAGGATATCATAAAGAACTACATTTGTTTCTTTCCCAGTAGAACTCAAATGAGTTTACTGCATTTAGGAATCAGATATAAGCCTGTCTGCTGTACCATCAATTTAGTATTTCAGGGCTGTCAATTTCATGTTTTTATGCAGTCTGATAATATCCATTGCAAGAATCTACATGAGAAAGTCACAGTGGCTCCTAAAAAAAGCTTATAGAATAAAGCTACAGACACCTTACAGAAACTCATGCATTGTACCACTTTAGTTGCAAAAGAGTTCTTTGCTATTTTTTACCATCTGCTGACTGCTGCCTGTTGACTATCAGATTTCCTGACGTCCACCAGTCCCCTCTGCATGCCCTAAGAAAGGGCCTATTCCAGGACCAATACCAAGGCAGGCATCAGGACTTTTCTTTTTCTTTTTTTTTTTCCTGCTGTCTCTACCATCCCAGACATGCTCAGTTTTACACTCTATAAATGGATTGTGCAGTGGTCATCAGTGCTCGGCTGTTCCTCAGTATCACAAGGGATGTAAACCAACACGAAAATCGCACTTGCCAGCAAGCACAGCAGGCAGGATTATCCTGTCCTAACCCTTTATTCTGCTCTCAACCTTACGCCTAAGCAGCTAATCAGACTTTGGTTGTCAGGGTTGTTTTCGAGGATTTATCCCTGTACACCACTGTACCTGGCTAAAGGAGTTATTTTGGTGGGCACATTTTTACAGCATGTACCTTCGTAACATCAAGCTTATGGTCTACTATCTTTTCAAAAAGATTGATTGCGGTAATCCCACATAAATATTTTCTGCTTTCCATATGCATGTCAAGATTATTTTGAAAGGAAATTGACTGATCACTTGTGATTGTAGGATGAAGTTTGTTCCATAGGTTCATAGGAAGTTACTAGGCTATCAACCAGCCCTAGAGCCCTTACAAGCCTAGCCATGTTAATCCAGAGTTGCCCCAATTGTCCTTGGTTAGGTGGATGTAATTCACAGAGTTGAGTCTATGATGTTAATCCCAAGTTGCCGTTGTTACTTGGATGTAATTTGCAGGGTGAGTCTGTGATCAACACCGACTACCCCTGTCCATAAGGGACATGGGTGTCGGGGTGAATTTGCGGTCTCCCATTCATTTGTCTAGGTTGCTCTTGAATAGGGTCAGAGAGGAGCTCTGCTTCACATGAACTGGATGTTTATTCCAGAGGAGAGTCATTCTCTAGGAAATATCAGTCTCTGTTCTGTTAATGTCACAGGCTAGGTTAAGATCCCCACAGTGAGTGAATCTTGTGCTATTTGACTTGTGAATGTGCAGCATTTCCATCAGGGAGGGTTGGAGACTGCCTTGTAGGCCAAGCACAAGTTGCCTCTCAACAGACTATACAATACAGAGTATAGTGACAGGGCTTTCAGTCTATCCATGTAGATCATGGTTTGGAGGCACTGTATTTTCTTGGTGAGAAGCCTCTGTGGTCTCTCCAGCTGCTGCAGGTGTCTGGTGAGGTACATGCCAAAGGGAGCATTGTATTCTGTTAATGGTCTGATGAGGGTCGAGTACAGTGCAGTTATAACATTCTTAAACCTGGATGCGGTGCCCTTCTTTATGAGATACGGAATGTAGAAGACTTTCTTTACCACTGTGGAATCTTGGTGGTCCAAGTTCAGATTGCGGTCTACCTGTGTTCCCAGATCCCGCACCACTGGGTCAGAACTTAGGTGGTGCTTTCAATACTGGAATTAGCAGGGAATTTTACTTTACCAACAGGGATAATAATGCACTTCTTTGCATTCAGCTTTAGACAATGGCTTTGGCACCAATCCTTTGTCTGTATTAGCCCCTCCTGTAATATGTTAACATCGTTGGGGGGCTCAGTGATTGCACCCAGTTTGTAATCATCAGCAAACTTGATAAGCTAAAAGCAGTCTACTTTATCCTGGACTTCCAAGAAATAGATTCCAAACAGTTAATGGCCTAGCACAGATCTACTGGTAAAGGCGGAGTTCAACTTTGATAGTATGTATTCTGCAGGTGAGCCAATTGGCTACCCATCTAGTGATGTAAGGGTTCATCCCCAGCTGAGAGAGTTTCTCAATAATACCTGAGTGAGGGATTGTGTCAAAAGCCTTGGCTAGGTCAAGATAGGCAGTATGCAGTGTCTTAATTTCATCCAGGGTTTTGGTAACTTTCTTGAAGTCTTCTAAGTTTAATAAGTATGATCTACCCTTAAGAAAGTCAGATTGGGTTGGGTCTGGAGTTTGAAGGTAGCCTATGTCCTTGTTGATAAGGCCCATGATGATTCTTTCCATGGCCTTGCAGATGTGGCTGGTAAGACTTCTCATCTATACTTCCCAGGGTCGGTTGATGGTCCCTCTTTTGTGCAAGGGGGGATCCCTGTTGCTGTTCTCCACTCTGCTGGAACAAAGCCAGTTCTCAGGCTATGGTTAAAGAGAACATCAAGTGGGTCCACAAGGTCCTATTCTAGATTGCTTAGTAAGCAACCTTGATTGTTATCTGGTCCCATTGAAGCCATGTTTTTGGCCTTGGGGAGCGGAGATATGACCTGATCTCTATAGAGATACTAGGCAGAGGACTGCCAAAATCTTAGAAGGCACCATCAAAAATATCTGTTGCTATTTCTAGTAAAAAATACTTTAGAATCCCTAATCTGATGTTAGTTCCCCAGTGATGCATTCCAAGCATAGGCCTTCAGATAAGACCACAGTAGGCATTGCTTTATAAAGCAGGCAGAGACCCCCTCTTAATAAACCGTTAAAAAGCAAAATATAATGACAGTTCCTGAAGTAGTTCTAAATAGTTAAAAGTTTTTCAACCCTGTTAGTTTTGTAGTAAGGAATCATTGTCTTTGTCATGTTCTTTTAAGTAGCTTTTTCAAGGCCTAAAATTACAGCATTGTGTTCGGTAGTGCTTCAGATGGGGAGGGGGGGGGGTATATAAAGTGGTACCATAATCTCTGTGGAGTGACTAGACATAATTTGTGGACTTTTCTGAATTTGGTAGACATGTACTGGTCACATTTTAAATTATTTATTCATTTTATTTGATGTTTGATAACCAAATAAGTGAGCTGGTCCAAGGATCCCTTTCAGCCATGACCCAGGGCATCCAGGCAGTGACAAAGTACAAACAAAATACACATTAAAGTAAGATGCTGATACATTGCAAACAGTGGAAGTAGAGAAAAACAGACAAATAGATAACAGCGCTGCACCTATAGTATGAAGCAAGTTGGCTAAAATACAAAATATAAAAATTTTCATATACAACTATACAATAATTCATAAGTGGGTGTGAAGTATTGAGACAGATGCTAAATGTAAAAAATAAGATAAAGTACTTAGTAATAGGGAAGGCATTTGAGTAGGTTTTAATTTATTATGACAGGTGAGTCTCCTCACTGCAGTTATCAGCAGTAATAATTAGATCTATATTTGATGGCTAGTACAGAAACAAGTGGTCTTAGTACAGAGTCTGTAGGATAACACTGATAGCTCCTGTTAGGACAGATGGTCAGCCCAAACCCTAACTTATGTCCTGCTGCTTAATTATTGTTTTATCCATTGACTTAAATATGGAGTGACATTTAATTATTTTAATTTGCTAATTATTCCCTTACGTGGGACAGCATGAAGAACAAGAGCAAGGTCAAGGCAAGTGTGTACTGCCATTTCTACATCAAGTTCTGTTGTTTCCTTTTCAGTGAATGCTAAGAGAGTCAGGTAGAAGGATCTCACCTTGAGTCCTTTTTGAAAGCTAAATTCATCACTTTTTATCTATTGTATATTTTATGAATTTTATTATTCCATCATAGGGGTTTATGTTGCTGAATTTATCAGAATGTTTGTGTTATTGGAAGGTGTTCAAATGTAAAAGTTAATAATGTCATGTATGTCATTGAGAGCATCTTGAGTTGACTTAGTTGGGTAAATGAATATAGTATCCTAGTTTGTGTTCTTACATGCATCATTTATTGTGTCATAATTTCAACTGGTAAAGTAAGTCTAGGGATTAATTATAATTGAGCTTGTTTGTACTGTTTTGTTAAAGATGAGGGCATCTTAATCTGTATTAATTACATGAGGTATAACCACTGTTGGGAGCAGAAAGATTCTTGGCTTGTCAGTATATATAGTTGGGTTCACACTGTTTTAAAAGTTTGTTGTTACTGACATAGTAAACTAATATTTGGACACATTTATTTATATGGCATTGAGTGGTTTATCAATTCAGTGCTTCAGTAGGTAATGTCTCCATAATAATTGCATTTTCATTGATTTTTTAAAACTTGGACTTGGTCAGGAAATTCACATGCTATGCAGGAGATGTATTGCACTTAGCTTCCTTTAACATTGTATTTGGTACCGCTTGTATTAATTTTTTTAGGATCAATTTCTGCTTCTGAGCTGGTTTCTTGGCTTTTGGCTTTTAAGTA